>NC_057945.1:34307375-34447375 GCF_018555375.3 Anguilla rostrata | reverse complement strand
TCCCGCCGGTTATCTCATTGAAGTGTCAGGCAAAGTTCAGGAAACCAGAGCTCTCGTGGAGCACACCGAATGAGGCCATTAACTATTCATCTGTCTGGTTCTGTTGTGACACACCTAGCGCCCTATCAGATTTGCGGGGCTCAGTAGGGATTTCTTGGCGCTATCACATTATGTCTCTTGATGGCACAAGGTGCCGACACGTTGCTTCGCACTTTTTTTTGATCAGGAACAGAGGAGTGTGTGCAGCACAGCAATCGATGCCCGGGCTCAGATTGGAAAAGGAACGAGGGGAGACTGTTCAGCTTCTTTTCTCAGTGGGTTGTACCTCGGATTAAGGTTTGGGGGGAAATATAATAAAGGCAGTGGAGCGAGATTCAGTTGAATAACCCAGTGACCAACAGCCGGAATCTAGACATCTAGAGCAGTGGAAATCTAGGCTGAGAGATGGTGAACAGACCAGGTTCACCCAAATATAGCTCAGGTTTTAGCCGAATATAGTCCAGCTACATCCCTCGTCAGCTAGGAAACTCTCACTTTTCAACCAATTGTAGCCAGATATTCACCTGAATGTCTAGTAGGTATATGCCTAGATTTCCAGCCTTCTGGACGTCTAGATTCTGACTTTTGCTCACTAGGATGAAACAAAAAAGTAACTAGATCAGGGGACTGTGAAAGTACAACATGAAACAAAATGTCTTCTATCAGTGTGCCCAGGCCATCTGTCCTGGCTGATAAGAGAATTAGTGTTGCCCTATAAAGGTATATAATCTAAAAACAGTGTGTGTGTGTTTTGTCATTAAATATACAGCATAAACGGTAAATTTAGAGCAACAAATTCAGTTGGCCCTTTAATGTTTTCCTGTTTTATTGTCCATGGTGTCAGGATAAGTGTACAAAATTTGTTGTAGTCTATAATGTTGTAAAACAGGCAAAAGCAATACATTTGTTGCACCATTGTCTTGTAATATTTGTAAATGACACCACTCAAAACACATTCACTCAACTCTTAAAATTAAAAGATTTGTGTGTTCCCCACTTTCCTTATTCCAGTTCAGGCTTGGCATTCACAGTACCTGTGGCAGGGATTTTCCTTACTACAAAATAAAATCAATCTATTACTGTTCAACATAGCTAAAATATCTATAAAAGTGTATTCATACAGTGTGCAGTATGGCACCTTGGTAGGAAAGAAACCCTGCTGTGCAAAACTAAGACAAGATACGAAAACATTTCAAAAAAAGAAAAGCATTAAGAATAAAAAAGACATTTGTAATGACTAAGCAAATCTTAGATGTCATATTTTGACATTTTTAGATGACATGTGAAATCAAAGTGGAAATCCAAGCTGACTCGATAAATTAGAAAAAGAAGCTAAAAATAAAAAACATACATTGTATCTCCTTACGCGATTGATGCGCGTCACATGTACAGTGGGATTTCAGTTCATGGTAGTCAGTTTGCCTCGGGGGGGTGGGGGGGGGGGGCTGGGTAACTCTGTGGTCTAATGCTTGAGGCATCGGCTGTAGGAGCTGTAGATGGTCCGGTCTATCCACCTCCGGAACATGGAGACGGCCGTGTAGACTCCCGGAAACCTGGCGTCTCCGCAGCCGTTGCCCCAGGAAACCACTCCGTAGACACGCCCCTCACACACCAGCGGGCCCCCAGAATCCCCCTGGAACGACAAGACACGCGCTTCGTCCCCATTTTCACGCTCAGGTTCCAGGGTGACGTGTCGATTTTTTGTTCCTTTCGGAAGGTTTTAGGCTATATAGAGCCAATTTTAAGTTTAACATTTCAGTTTAACAATTCTACATCTTGGGTAAATATGAATGACTTTTCTGTTTAGAAGAACTGGGGCAAGGGACTGGAATACCCCTGTACTGAAATTTAGGACCGAAGAACACATTGGATAGGACATGCCTGTGTGACATCGCCTCTATTTTCCACATACTAGTGATCCCTCATTTACACAGGTTTTTTTTTAAATTCTCTTTGCTACCTGCATAGCCACAATACATGCATAATTAATTCCTTTATTAGACATTCGGTTCATCAACTATCATGTTACACAATGGTGAAAGGCTGTCTTTTGGTTGGTCGCGTCTGATATGCAAAGTCAATAGAGTGCCTAAAGGATACCAGTGGGGTGCCAAAAAACTGATGCTGTTTTTTTTTTCTTCTTTTTTTAAACACCTTAAGGGATAAAAGAACAAATATGTGATTAGAATGTTCTTAGCTGAACATTCTATTGCTGATGTAACAGTCACTACTGGTAGCTGAAAGCAAATGGAGTTCTAGAACACTGACCCCCCCGCCCCACCCCACCCCCACCCCCCACCAACAGCTAAATCCAATTGTTAGAACAGCAAGTGGAACAAAAGTATCTTAGACAAATCTATAGTTTCAGCCTTCTGTCTGCTTTCAGCTATAGTCTTGGTTACGGAGACTTTACGGTTTCATTTTCAAATGATCCTTTTATTCACACTTGATCCTATGTGAGCATACCTGCAACCAAGCTACCAAGAAATGGTTACCTGACCACAAGGGAATTATTTTGCTTATGGCCACTTCAGTCATATGACTGAAACCCAGTCTAGGGACTGAAACTCAAAAAAAATCTGTCTCCAGGCTTGACCCAGATCAGAAATTTCTAGTTTAAATTAAAGAGTACGATCTGCACATGCAAACCATAGGATCTGAAGGTAATCTTGAAATGTGCTATGTAGAGGAAGGTCATGTTCACTGTGGTCTCCCAGTGTTATCCTTGGAAAAGGATGCTGCACAAACACTGAATATTTGTGACACATTCCTGAAGGTAAATGAATACATTAAGAATAATTTTGGTTGGATCCATCAGATACTTATCAAAGCATAATACAGCCCACATATTTGAGAGGTAAAAGACGGCTCAGTACTTGTATTATTTTATACATTCGTGTTCATCTTTATCAAGGCTGTGACTTGTTTTGGAGGCTCCTGCATGTGTACTAATGTAGTTTAATATCTTTAGTTTAATACACTATCTATAAAAACAGGCAGTTTTTACGGTGTTGCCAGATCAATGTCCAGAACAGCGTTCACCACGGAATTTGGTTTCAGGGCTTTAATGATCAGGGGATTTGTGTTGAATATGTGGAGCTGTAGTTAAAGTTTCTCTCTTGTAACAAGATATCAGACTGCATTAAGCTGTCTATTATCCTGTTACAAGATATTCACTGTTCTTCTGACTGCTCCGGTACAATATCTCAGTGGCTGGAACTCTTTTGCTGGATCAAGAAGAAAGACGTGTTCTTCTTCGTAATTAAAAATTAATCGGGCCTCAAATCCTCTAATTAGGACAACATGTATCTAATCATAATTTGTGAACTATAATTATTAAATTAGAATGTATAAATGGCAGAATTTTTTAAAATTCTCATACAGAGTTACGTTGCAAAGTCTAGGACTTCTATCTCCATTTAAACACCCCCGCCCAACCCCACCCTTGCCCGCCACACCATCCCCCCCCCCTTCACCCGCCCCACCCCCACCCCCCACACCCCCCACCCCATCCCACACCACCCCCCCTCCCCCCCCACCTCCTCCACCCCACCCTAACCAACACCCTCCCACCCCGCACCCTGCCCACCCCAGCACCCCCACCCTACCCCTGTCCCCGCCCCCCCCTCACACCCACCTCTACCCCACCTCCACCCCCCACAACCCACCCCACCCCCACCCCCGTCACTGTCCACACCAGCACCCCCACCCCCACCCCCGCCTCTGTCCACACCAGCACCCCCACCCATGGCCCCACCCCTACTAATCCCTCCACCCCCAGCCCCGCCCCCTGCTCACTCTGCATGCGTCCTTGCCCCCCGCAGCGTAGCCTGCGCAGATCATGTAGGTGGTGATGTTCCCGTTGAAGGACGCGCTGCTGTTGCACTTGGCGGTGGAGACAATGGGCAGCTGGACCGTCCGGAGCGTGTAAGGGACCCGCCCCCCGTCGGAATTGGTGTAGCCCCACCCTGACACGCGGCAGACCCGCCCCTCTGGCACCCCCCCACCCTGGCGAGGCAGGGGGGCGATGGACACATAGCTGTTCAGGACCATGGGGGCTTTGAGCTGGACGAAACAAGACACAATGATGCATTAAGATTCTGTTCCCATCACTGGATCAAATTTGTGACACCAACGTGATAACATCGTATGCAGCTACACTTCGCTGATTGAAAATCCTAGGTTTAATAAGAACTGGGAATTAGCATCGTGTTAGCGGTCGGGATTATTTGACACGTTTAAGAGCAATTTTAAGAGCAAAGTCGACAAACTTATTAACACAAGGGGTGCCAACAGCACAGCAGATAAACAATAAATCTAGGAGAGTAAACTTACTCAGCAGGAAATGAAAAAAGAGTAGATAATAAAAAAAGCCAGGGGAAAGTCATCGAAAGTTTTCAGGCAAGGTAATGACGCATCTTGAAAAGAGAGGAAGGCCAGACTCGATGACTCATAAACTGAAAAAAACTCATCTACACCAGGAAGAGTCGGAATAAGTGTCCTTCTGATAGATTGGGATCAGGAATGGGTGGCGTTCAGAAAATAAAAAACACTAAAGCAGAAGTATATAGCAATAAAAACAGGGGCATCTCTGCTAGAAGGAGAGTGTGGTGTACAGAGAAAATAGTCGCGAGAAATGAAAATAAATGGCAGTTTTCAAACTAGAGGATAAAACCCCATCGTTGGGACAAGCAAGCAACCCCAATGCAAAACTTGCACCAAGAAAGCAGGAGGGTCTATGGAATTCTGATCAATCAATAAATAAATCATCAAATTGGACGTGTAAGAACTGCAGCTGATTTTCTTGTAAACTAAATTGTCAGAAATCACTGAACAAAGTATGATTTCTGGACAAGATCTACAGTACAGTTCAGGTTTATTTTTTTAAAAACCAGGAGCCATGATAAGACAACTGTTGCGTAAGCCTGACAAACCATACATAAATCATGTTAAACTCATTTCGTGCACATTCACCACAAACTAGCACAGTGTTGCATAATAAATTCTCTATGAGATCATCGCTACAAAAATGAGGTCTTCGCCCAGTGTTATTATCATACGCATTCAGTCACTGAAAGAACAACGGTTTCATGTTGCTCAGCAGTACCTTTATGAGCATGATGTCAGCGTTGATGCTGCTCTTGTTGTACAGCGGATGGGGGATCAGACTGTGAGGCTGTGAGTACTGCTCCGTCCCTTCGTACGTGCTCAGGGAGTAATCTCCTGCCACTATCAGGAGCTGTTTGGTCCTGCGGGAACCAGTGTATTACATGCATTACATCACAGGCATCTTATCCAGAGCGACTTACACCACTTTTACACAGCACTTACACTGCATCCATACAGCTGGATATATACCAAGGCAATGCAGGTTAAGTACCTTGATCAAGGGTACAACGGCAGTGTCCTACCGGGAATCAAACCTGTGACCTTTAGGTTACAAGGCCAGCTCCTTACCCATCATACTACACAGCCACCCGATGCAAGCATTATCACAGTGGAACAGAGCTCCAAAAAAGTGGTTTCAATAAGAAATTCTTCAATGTTACACCGTTACTCCTCTGAAGCTCTCAGCTAAACATCTCTAGCAGATAAATGAGAACTGCTTGTTTCTCCTGTTTTCTCTAATGATCTACATGCTGCCAATTCCCAGAGGGGATTAAAGGAGAAGTGGAGAGCAATAAAACAGGTGCATCTCCGCTAGAAGGAGAGGGGGATGAACAGAGAAAACAGTCGTGAGAAATGAAAATAGTAGAGACGTCTCATTTCAGAACTCCGAGAAGCAGAATGGAAAGTAAGTAAAGGTCAATATTTCAGGATTATCATTATTTAAAAAAAGAAAAAAAAACTGCATTTTCACATGAACAAATTTTAAAGGAAGTCAAATTATTTAGTGTAATTAAAGAAGTGTGAGCAGAACTTTATAGATTCCCACCGTGTGAACATAATGCCCCTGGTTGTTAAAGTTTCAGGAGCTAGCTGGTATCAATTTCCTGCACTCGCTCTTCTCCTGGGTGAGTGATGGTCCTGCCAGTTTAGTTACCCCACTGTGGAACTGCTCGGATCATCACACATAGCAAGATAATGGACTTCCTCTGCTTAATCTATTTGTTTAATTTGCTACTTCCTTTTTAGCCCATGAAAAGCGCCATCGTGAGCTTTCTCTATTAAAAATGGCAAAAGTTTAAATAAAAACAGTATGCAGAGAATGAACTGAAACACACAAAGAAAACAGATGTCACAGTGTCGTCTGGCATGCGGAACAAAAGTACGGAAGTTTCTGGAATTTCCATGGTCTTGGGGGGGTGGGGGAGGGCTTACCCAATGTCACAGTGAGCTGCTGTCAGTACCCAGTATCTGTTCACTAAAGATCCCCCACAGAAGTGCTGGCCGTTGGTGGTCTGTATGGACACGATGTACTTGATGGAGTAGGGCGCTGGGGCGTAGCCTCCGACGATGCGTCCCTGCATCAGTTCTTGGCCTGTGACGTTGAATAAACGGTGTTAACACACCGTCACAGGTCATGTTCTCTGTCGCTAGATCCGTCAAACTGACAACGTGCCAATTTTAAACTAAATCCACTGCGATTAACAAACCAAGTTCCACAGTGTTAAATGGCTACAATTGAAATTTTAAAGTTTAAACGGCTTAAAGACCAACAAGGTGAAATCCAGCGACAAAGACCTATTGTCCTTCTCATTCATTTTATATATCAGTAATTAGTGCCTGACAGCCGCAATTATGGTAACTCTATACTACGGGTGTCCAATCTTACTGTATCCAAAAAGGGCTGGTGTGGGTACAAAGTTTTTGTTTTAACCCAGCACTAAGACACCTGATTCTATTTATTATTGTCTCGATTGAAGACCCTGATCAGGTGTCATGGCATTGGGCTAAACCATGCCATCCCGTTCTGGATAAGATTCGGACACCCCTGTTCAATGCAAGGCCATCCGCCGGTATCAAATCCAGGTCCTCTTTTTGAAACATGTACATCGGTGTGGGATTCAGACTGTTATATAAAAACGTGTCTGACTGCTTGTAATTCAATCAGGGGGGAGTACCTACAGTATCTCCTTTCAAGTTTATGATGGCCTGCTATAATAAATTAATATTCCAGCTTTTATTCTTTATTTTCATGCAGTTACACAGAAATATTCAACAGTTGCTGCATGTTCTCACTGCACTGTTAAGAGAATATCGCTTGTTGTGCATTTAGCAAATATTGACAATTTTTAGTGCATTTTGCAAAAATTGACAATTAAAAAAAATTTTATCTAAGGTGCGAACATACTTTTTACCCTGCATTATTTCTATTGATTTTGGGAAAGATTCACAAATGGGTGTAATCTTCGTTGTAATTCATATAAAGACAACACAGGAATTTATTCTTCTTTCCTATTTCTTGGGCATTTTGTCATCGTTGTCAATAGCAACACAAACTTTTCATAACATAAAATAATGGCTCATAGCTCTGAGTAATTGCTCTGGAAAAAAAATCTAAATTGTTCTGGAAAAAAAAAACTAATGTAAATTTGTACAACTAATTACCTAAATCAAGCTGTTGCTATCCATTTCCAGCTCTGGAGAAAGATTCTCAGTTATGAGGGCAGTAAGCCACAAACACAGGTGTATTAATTAGAAAAGTTTTGTGTGAAATATATTGATTTACAACGAACCACAGGCTGTCATTTGTGTGAAATACATTAATTTATAATGAACCATATGCTGTCCGTTATGGTCATCTATAAAATATCAGATTACAACTAGTATCAACTGAAAAGAAACAGAAAACAAAAAAATAAAAAATTTATGAATCCTTCAGAAGAAACACTAAAAAATGAAATGTTCCCATCACTATAAGCCTGTTGCTTGCAATGGCCTGTCCATAACCTTTCCCCACACAAGCGAAGAATCATCTGGATGCCTTTTTGTTGACTCAGGCTGTCTGTTAAAAGAAGCAGCGCGCCCCATACTCACAGTTTGCAGCGAGGAGTTCCAAGAGCAGGAACCGCAAGAGGACAGGCAGGCTCATAGTGGCACAGCGGGGGCTCCACGGGGGGGAGACGGCAGCCCGAAATGGCCGAGCGGCTGCCTCCCCGAACCCTCTTAAGAGGGGGGAGGGGGGGGGGGGGATCGCATCAGCGCAGATCCTCAGGTTTCTCACTTCCAATTGCTGCCGTTTCCATGGCCACACCGTCCCCGCAAAACAATATATGATTCAGAGGGCCAACAAAGTGCACCTTCACGGACATTTCTCCCCTTTGACCTTCTGCGCTCAATATAGTCCGTGCATTGTTCCCTCCCCAAAAAAAAAAAAACGTTACATCTGTATTTCATGCCCCCCCCTGGGGGACATCCATAGGGTGCCCCAGTGCAGCAGAATTAAGTCTAAAGACAAAATCAAAAATTTTGTTAATGGGTCATTGCCGGGGACCTCTATTGTTAATCACCGCTAAATAACAAATAAACAAAACAAAAAAACTGAAAACAGAAACTGAATTCCTTCCAAAATAATATTAATTTATAATTTGTGACACTTCATAACACTGGTAGACTTTCAGTCCATCCATAAATAAACACTACATGGCGAGGCCATTACGTGATGGAAGCCAGTAGCTGATGAGCTCTTACGTCACACAGGTTTTTCCTGTATGTCACAGGCTATGGGATCAATGGCAAGGCCTCCAAGGCTGTGCGATTTACACCGTCTGCCACACAAGATTAGGTTTTCCCTGCGTGGCGTGGAAAATCAAGTACAGCACAAAGTAAAAGTATGCTTGTGTCAGGGCTGCCGGATGGCTCGCCCCGTTAAGGCCCTGTTTCTAACGCGTGGACGGGCCAGACGTGGACACTGCTGTTCATAAGAAACAGCATTGGGCGTCATGTGGTTCTGATGTCCAATCACACGATTGTCTACTCTCTCCCAAATCAATGTGGTAAAGCACACTGACACATACATATTTATATGCGTATGATAAGCACAACCGGGCATTCCAAACTGTGGAGGAAAGAGGACAACGCTGTTTAAAAAGGGGCTTGTGACACAGGGGCAGCATAGTAGTTAGATCTGAGAGGTCAGTTCTTCAAAATTAGGAAGAACATTTTTATACCTCTTTGTTTCTTCTGTAGTTATGTATATTTTTTTAACATATCGGGTTTAAATGATACACTAAACCATTATCCTTCTCATTCACTGACTCCCGTAAATATGGTTCTTTTTCATTACCTGTAATATAGAAGAAATTTGAGGACCACTTCTGCCGGTGTGAGAACCACTGAGAAGCTCCGTTTTTTTTTTTTTTTAAAGGATTTTTCTGTATTTTTCTCCCTTGGAAGGTCTGAAATATCAGACACTTTTACATAAAATATATAAATAACATATAATATTGGATTGTTGCCTGGATGGATTCTAAATGTAGTGTAACCTGTATAATGGGATTTTGGGATTGACTTCAAGGAAGTCCAAAATGCCAGCTCCATGGACATTCTCTGGCATGAGTTGATTGCAAGTCTTACTTCCTCTAATAAGATTGTCTATGTTATTCTGCATTGTCCATAGTCTCTGTCAGTGCATGAATGCCTGTATGTGAGACACAAAGTACTTTGCACTTTATATGTAAAGTTAATTTCCTATTTGTCTTGGATTAAGTTAAGTGAAGCAAAGATAGTGATTCAATCTCCTTGTTTTTGTGCTTTTTCTAGAACTTAATTGTAGTTCATTGTGGACTTGCTTAACAATTAGACAGTGAATGTATTTTCATAACAGTTATTATCACTCATAACACTGACACCTCAGTGTCATGAAATTGACGTAATACGTATCTTGAGAAAGTAAAAAAAATACAGGATTTTAAGGCTCATGGATAGCTTGCCCTGTTTAGGCGCTAGGTGCCCTGTTTAGGCTCTTTAGTGCATGGGTGGGCCTCACAGTCCAGCATTAAATCCTAACCATTGCTATTGCCAACTGTGGCTGGTAACCCTGCAGGGTGAAGCGGAGTTGGCGGTAGGCCAGGGCTAGGTAGGGTTCGGTCAGCCAGGATCAAGGATTTTCTTGTTGCTCTCTAGCGACCCCCTCTGGTTGATCAGGAGGCAGCGATCTGCTTGCTCAAGCTGCACAGGAAGTGTCTTCGTCACAGACTCCTGTCAGTGCAAGTCTGGCCGGTCGGCTGCTGCGTGAACAGAAGCAGCTGATGACATTTGGCGCGTCCAATCGCCTCTGTAAACTTGGCATTTATAATTAGCCGTTCGCAGCTGCGTTCGTGCTTATCGCAGGAAATCTCAGTTATATATTTTACGCCAGTGACTGGGTGAGAACCACAAACGTCTTTTTCTGGGAGTCTTTTTCCGGGAGTTAGCAAGCAGCTAACGAGAGAAGGGGCGAGCGAGGGGCATCTCTACAAGCCGTATGAAACACTTGAGGGGCAGTTACTGTCCGCGAGGTCACCATGACAATGGACAGACATTTTAAAACTGATGATTTGAATCAAGGCTAGTAAAAGCAATATTTAAGTGACAATGAATCAAAGGCGACTGAGGAACATTGCCTCTTTTTTTTTAGGTTACTTTGTCAACTGCAATGACCCTTGCTCCTCTCACACACAAAAAAAAGATAATAGTCTTCGAAAGAACACAATGATAATCTCATCTTAACACCATTTTACCACCTCTTTTATGCAATGCATTACCTGATACACTATTGTGCTGAGTGTGCCGTGGTCAGGATAATATATTTTTTTGCTGCTTGTTATCTTATTACTTTGGGCCTACAGTCAGGAATAAGAGACAAATCAATGGAAGGGGCACAAATTAGGGAATAACATCTGAGGGAGTGGCATTTCGCGTGGTTATTGTTATAATACTGGGTCAGGTCTTTTTCGCGGCGCTGTGGGATGGTTCTTGTTCACTCTAGGAAGCATGAGTTTTAGCCATCACAATAGGTAAGAGGGGGATATGGTTTCAGCATAAATACCATTGGAAAATCCCCAGGTAATACTGTAGCTGGAGGTATATCCAAGCAGGTGCTGTAAACACATATAGAGCCCTGGGTGGGAGCGCTGCAAAAGAGGGAAACACTAAACAGATGTTCTTGATATCCGTATTTCCATTTTTTGCTTGCTGTTTTTGGTAAGTTGGTGCTAACTTTGCTAATGGGTCCTATATGCAGTGGTATAACGGTTTTGGCAATGTGATGCTTTTGGCTGGAGCGACCTCGCTGATATTTGCATTTGAATTTTCTGCTGTGGCACTCAGGTGTCTATCAAGAAAGAACTGATCACTACCTCTTCGTCAATGCTGTATTTCTTAAAAAGCAGTCCTATGCATTTGTCTTAGGCTCTGGTTTCTAGACAGTTTTTGACAAGACTACATGTGGCACTTAGATGCTCCCTTTTCTTTGCACCTTTGTAATATGGGACATACAGGGAGTGATACATACATGAGATGACTGTCGCCAGGTAAACAAGGTTAAAATTTGGCGAGATTAAGCATCCATTAATAGAGTGTACTTATGGATTACAGTAGATTCCCACAATGGAATCCATAAGATGTGTTTTTCAGCCCTGGATTTGCAGTTTGCTTTTTGACATTGCGTTCACTGTGCACAGATTTGATTGTAGCTTTTGCCCTGTGTCCCAGGCACTGTGACCATGGGCCAGCTATTTCAACCTGGGGTGCTGCTCCTTGTGATCCTCGCAACAAGAGGTAACCCTCCTCTTCTCGTTTTGGTGGAGACTTCCGTTGGAATAAAAACATCACCGTGTGTTTCATTTCAGAACAGAGTTCATTTTGACGTTTGCTGAGCTTATCGAGCTGTGCTTCTTAAGATAAAATGTGACATAAGGGCAATTATGAACTGAAACTGGGTCACAGCCGTCAAGGATAATGAGGCTCATGATACGTGTGGTTGGTTGAGAGCGGGTTGATATGATATCTCTCAATGTTTGAAGTACATATAACCACTGACAATGAATTAACTGTGCTCTGAAAAAAAGAAGATGATTTTGAATATTTTTCCGAGGAGTTTGTCTTAAAATTTCTATTTGCAACACAAGCTTGGATTGAATACTTGCTTGGTGCCTGTTTTGAATAAGTAATTCTACCACACTCCAGTTTTGATTTTAATTTTCAAGACACAGTTAAATCCAAAGTATGAATCTGTAACCTGCTAATTCATAAGATATAAAAAGCCTGAAAAAAGGCAGAGGAAATTCATTGCACAGTTGTCTGTTTACCTTAATCTGCTGAATTTACCAGACTCATAAATGTATTCCTGATGTCAGAAATTAATATAATTTCAAGCATAATGGTGAATGTATTCGTTGTTGCTTAAATATTTAGTCTGATCTGTTCATGGGGCCCAAAATAGCTATAAGCACCGTTGTAATGTAGTGACAGTAGTGATGGTGGCTGTGATAGTGTGCGAAAACATTACAAAAAACTGCAATGGCAATGGGAAGAGAATCAGTGGATGAACAATGGTCAAACTAGGAAAAATTTTAACTTAAACTAGAATGAAATAAGTAAAATATTAAGGTACAGGCTAGAAATTATTCATTTTGAACTGTCAATGATTTTTTTTCAGTTTTATTATTCACACAAATAATAATAATAATAATAATAATAATCATCATCATCATCATCATCATCATCATCATAATTGTAATCACAATCATAATAATAATAATAATAATAATAATAATCTGTTAGTGATGCTCAGTTATTATTTTTATAATTGAACATGTTTATTGCATATGTACCTTTAAGCAGACATCTTTATTCTTTATTGAACCATTCAAAGCATTCATAGTACTTGTATTTTCTGTCCTTGTGAAAACACACAAAACTGTGTGGGGAAAAAATACAATCAGTAGGTTTTGAGACATAGTCATATTAATTGGTTTTCAGAACAATGATTTGGACCATACATTTTTAAGGTATTCAGTTATGCGGGATGGGGAGTTAAGGCCCTGACAGACAGAGGCCCTGAAAAAACTGTGCTGTAATTGTGCAGAGAAAGGGTGGTGGGGCCCAATGGTGGGACCCAATCTGTTCATGGGGCCTCAAATACCGAATAGCGCCGCTGTAATGTAGTGGCGGTAGTGATGGTGGCTTAAATAGCGCGAAAACACTGTTATTACAGAGAACAGCAATGGCAATGGAAAGGGAGTAGGGGGATGAGCAATGGTCAAAAACTAGTTGGGAAAATGCTCTAGACTGTGAGTAAATATTGACCGGTGGAATAGATGACTGTTATTTGTTACCAAACTGCCTTGTGTTTCTTATTATCCTTAATAGGCAGGTTACACTTCACAGCAAGGTCATAGGTCATTTTTATGTTTTATTTAATTTAATTTAATTTAATTTTTTTTGTTTGGGGGGGTGGGGGGGCTGAGAGGCATTCTTTTTTGTTCTTTTTGGTATGAACACAGTAGTTCTATGTCATGTGTATTTAAAAATTTATGATGCCTGGTTTTTTTTTTTCTTTTTTGGTTCTTTTTTTGTCTTTGGCCAGAGACCTTTGAACAGAGAATCATTGGGGGCCAAGTGGTTGAGCCATATTCCATCAAGTACCAGGCATCCATCCAGTACAATAATCAACATTATTGTGGTGGAACCCTCATCAGTACTCAGTGGGTTTTATCTGCTGCCCACTGCTGGAGACCGTGAGTACTGAGGCCGTGTTACAAATTTTGACGAATTTAATATGAAGGGTAGCAGGCCATATCAGGCCATTTCCTGAAATAATATCTTTGATACACAATCGCATCTGATGCAGTTTAGGGCACATATGCCATTTGATCTGTTAAACAGATTTTATGGGGCCAAAACCTCACCGATAATTATGGATTCATACTTCTGAAAAAGCAAATTCCCTGTGTATAATATTATTCTATTCATAAACTCTTTCATTAAGGTACTCATATTTAAATGTTTTGTGTGATGTGCGTGTGTGCGTGTGTGCGTGTGTGCGTGTGTGCGTGTAACTAGAATATAATGGTTGCTGATTCAGGTGTAGGATAGCACATGCGTGTCTCAATACCGAACCATCTCTCGCTTTCACAGGAACTATTTGATCAAAGTGGTTTTGAGCGAGCACAGCTTCTCTAGGAACGAGGGGTTTGAGCAGGAGTTCCTGGTGTCCAAGATCTTTGTCAAAACGGGCTACAACTACAGGACCTTCGATAATGACATCATGCTCCTCAAAGTGGGTGCAAAAAATGATGCGTTTTGATACCGTATGCAGCACATACTGTAGCAGTTCGTAATGGGCTATACTGCCACCTAGAGGCATAAATTGCAATGCCTTGCAGAATAATTTACAGATACAGGTAAATAACGGAAACGTTTGAATAAATGAGAGATTGCAAAGTGTATTGAAAACAGGTGCTTCCATACAGCTGTGTTTCCTGAATTAATTAGAAATAATAGAATAGTAGAAACTGAAAGTATGACAAAGTATGAGATATGACAATATTATTGTTAGATCTTTACATTATATTAATTAGTTAATTAACAGACGTGCTGGGTATCTTCCAACCATTTTTAATTCCTGTGACTACGGTCAAAAAAATCAAAAATGTAAATTCCCAAAGCTACAGTATACATATAGTATATATAGTCATTGCATATCAAGCCTTGGCTCATTATAATACCTTCAAGGACCCCCCAGCAGTCTGCGGACATCCTGTTTATGAAAAACCCAGAGCCTGGGTGGAGGGACTGATCATGACGCCCTGTTGTGTTCCTTCCTTCAGCTCAGCCACCCAGCCATACTCAATGTCAACATCCAGCCGGCCCTCCTGCCCAATTCCTCCAGCCCCGAGCTGCCGGCGGGGACCACCTGCACGGTGAGCGGCTGGGGGGTGACCCAGATCTACAGCTACTACCTGTCCCCGGAGCTGCGGGCCGTGGACGTGCAGGTCATAGACCACTGCTGGTACTACTACTACTGGAGGATCACCGACAACATGCTGTGCGCCGGCTCCCCCTTCGGGGGCAAAGACTCCTGTCAGGTGAGTGGCACGCTCGGATTCGGCGGGAAACCTGCCGGATCCTCTCCCCCAGGTGCGCACCTGTACGCACCTGTACCTCACGTACCTCGCCAGCCTCCAGGTTTACCTTTTTGTTTTTTTCTGTTTTTTTTTTTTTTTAAATTAAATAACACGTACAAAGTTTTGGAAAAGACACGAAAGATGACAGAACTGAACTTGAAACAGAGTGACCCAGGTGTCGTCGGTTAATAGCGAACGCTTCTGTTACAGACGATTCACGCTGTCTGTCTTTGTCCTTTTCACGTTATCGTCCTCGAACCTCGGGAGAGGGTCGCGCAGGCGCCACCGTCTCCTTTGCGATTTGGGAAATCCACGTCATCGGTCTCCTGTCTTTCCTGTTTGCTGACACCCCCCGAAGTCCCAGCCTTGTCATAAAAAAAAAATCTGAATGACCTTGAATGGAGAGGGATTGGCCCTTGGGGCTTGGGGGTGGGGGGAGGGGGGGGGGGGTGGTGACAGAGAAGAAAGGGCCCATTCAGACAAACACAAAGGTAGTGCTGAAACCTGTCAGGACTGCCTTCGTGGCGGGCGTGGCGGGCTGCCCAGGTAGTGCTCACCTGGCTCGGGAAAAAAAAAAGGGGACAATAAAACAGGAAGGCTTGGTTCACAGGAACTCTTTGTGTCCCCTTCCAACAGGGCGACTCTGGGGGTCCTCTCATCTGCAAAGGCTATTTGGAGGGCATCGTCTCGTGGGGGATCAGCTGTGCCAACCCCTACTTCCCGGGCGTGTACACCAAAGTGAGAAACTACGTCGACTGGATCGAGGGGGTCATGAAAGCCTACTGAAACCGCACCGGCAAGACAAAGCTTTTCACGACACAAAAATGGCACTTGTAAAGAGAACAGAATGCCAAATTTCTACTCCACTGACATCAGCCAGGCGTATGCTAAATAATGTATTGCAGAACATTAGGGATTTAGGTACATGTTGTCCAATAGCAATGCAGTGAGTTGGTGAGGGCTACGGAGGAGGTCGCAGGTCCAAATCCAGATATTAAAGTAGCTAGCAGTAGCCCATTGGGTGCTCTGGTTCCACCCCAGTGTATTAAAAAATATTCACAAACATAAGGAATTATACTTGATAATTAAATATTCACACACAAATAATTATATCCGATAATAAATATTAATTTTGTATTGTGATCAAATATTTCATATTAAATGACAAAAAGATTTTGTATCATCATTGAATATTCTTCAGTGTGTCATGTTCATTCATAAGCAAAATATGCAAACATTTCATTAATTTGTAAATATTTCTACTACTTTAACGAAACATTTCACAAATGCCACAGATAAATAACCTACATTTTCAAGAACATATTGGCCGTTGTTTTGGCATTGGTTATATTTTTCTGTTTATTCACAGAACAGATACCTTTTTGTTACAGGTAACTTACTGTATAATAATAAAGGATTTTTAAATGGCCTGACTTGTGCACATGGCTTTCAAACTTATACTATAAGCAGCAGATTTATGAAGTGGAGTATCAATATGTATGACATGAACAAATACATTTCCCAAAAGCTCCTTTCAAAATGGTAGATTAATTTCGAAAAGAAATAAATTAATTAATTGCATTTATATAGCACTTTCCCAAACTTCCGAACGCTCAAAGTGCTTTACAGTGATGAAGGGGAACTCACCTCACCCACCACCAATGTGTAGCAACCACCTGGGTGATGCACGGCAGCCATTTTGCGCCAGAAAGCTCACCAGACATTAGCGAAGGTTGAGAGGGAGAGAACGTTTTTCAGCCAATTAAATCAGGGGATGACTTTTTGCGAGAGCCAGATCTGGGATTTAGCCAGGACACCGGGTAACCCCCCCCCCCCCCACTCTTTGTAATAAGTGTCATGGCATCTTTAAGAAATGTGAAACAACCTCACGGTCGTGGTCTGCGGTCTCATCGCTGCATGTGGTTCGTCGGGCAAAAGCACAGCCGTTCCCTCTGGCGTACTGAACGTTTTTACATTTTTAGGGAGCGATGCTGCTGCACCCCATGTTCCCAGGCAGGCAGCAACGGCGATTCAGAACCATGGAGAGCGGCACCGCTGGCACGTGCCCCCCTCTGCCAGCGACCGACCGTGCAGGAATCATTATCGTTATCGCCGCCGCATGAACCTCGCAGCGTCAGTTACAGTTACATGTGTTCAGTTAGCGGCCTGATAAAGGGAGACACGTGCAGGAAGGAAAGGTGAGGGAGTGTATGATAGCACTGTTGTCAGAGCTGCTGGTGATCTGTCTGCACTTCCCCCTTTCATTTTCTGTGGGCCCAGAGGCTGGAAACCCCCCCCCCCCCATGCCCCCCACCCCTACCCCAACTTGAACCAGGACACTGGACACCCCCTGGGCTCTCCCCCCTTCCTTATTGGCTTTCCAGTCATAGGTATTGCATCAGGGGAAGAGAGAGCCATTTTTGTCATTTCGTTTAGAAATGAATCACAGGTGCCACCCCCCCCCCCAAACCAGTCTCTTCTCTCCCCTCGCTTTCCGAAAGAAGAAAAATACAGAATCGAAAACTGAAATTGAAATGTTTTGCAGCTAATGCAAACAGCTGCAGCTCAGGTACAGCTGGGCTGATGGTTAATCTTTATTGGTTAAATAAACACTCAGCTTTTTGCAAAAGACTGCCAACTGACTGGTGGTTCTCTCTGAGGACAATATGTGTCTGTTTGCCCTGTGCACAGGTAGACGTGCACACACACAGACATCTACTGTATACACACACACAGACACACGCACGCACACACACACACACAGTCCTCAGAGAACTCCAGAACATGCACACACACAGAGACACACACACTGTCCTCAGAGAGCTAGAAAAAACGTACACACACACTGTCGTCAGAGAGCTCCAGAACGTACACACACAGATACTCACACAGACACATACACACACAGATACACACACACACACACACACACACACTGTCCTCAGAAAGCTCCAGGACGTACACACACAGATACTCACACAGACACATACACACACAGATACACACACACACACACACACAGACAGACACACACACACACACACTGTCTTCAGAGAGCTCCAGAACATGCCTGGTGAGGGATCTTGGGGCAGAAAATCAGAGATGTGCTCACATGACATGCTTCCTCCTGGACGTCCTGGACCTTGACTTTCATTACATTACATTACATCACAGGCATTTGGCAGACGCTCTTATCCAGAGCGACGTACAACAAAGTGTATAACCATAACCAGGAACAAGTATGTCGAAAACCCTAGAGAGAAGTACCGTTCCAAGTGCAGGGAACAACCGCATAGTTCAACTTGGACCCTGAAGGTTAAACTGATTAACACTAACACAAACGAGAACAGCAACAACGCAGTCTATGCAAAAATACAAGCAGTAGTTAAGACAAGTGCATTAACTAAGTCACCTACGAAACAGCTACCTAGTTACAACCCTAAGCTTACAGTCAATTAAGAGATTACAGGGAGGTAGGGAGGGATGGGGAGAGGTGCAGCCTGAAGAGGTGAGTCTTCAGTCGTCACTTGAAGTGGGTCAGTGTCTCAGCTGTTCTGACCTCCACGGGGAGGTCATTCCACCATCGTGGGGCCAGAACAGACAGGAGACGTGTTCGGGAAGCGCAGGTGCAAAGAGGGGGAGGTGCCAGGCGTCCTGAGGTAGCAGAACAGAGGGGTCTGGCTGGCATGTAGGGTTTGAAAGTCTTGTGGAGGTATGCTGGGGCTGATCCCTTGACTGCCTGATATGCTAGGACCAATGATTTAAATTTGACGCGAGCCGTAACAGGCAGCCAGTGGAGGGTAGTGAGCAGGGGAGTGACGTGGGAGTGTCTGGGGAGGTCTTTCAGTCTTTTCAGCCACACAATCAGCCGCAAATGACGATGTACTGTGGGATAAGAAATCCATGGGGTCGTTCGGTTGTGTGACTCACCAAAAGCACCTGCCTTTCAGTGACATCACGCGTCCTGTCGCCGGCATGGAATTTTGACCGCGCCGTCGTATTCTCTCGTTTCCCTGAAGTGGCGGCCCTGAGCAAACAGGAGCGATGACTGTGCGATTCAGCCTGTGCAACTCAACCTGTGATTGGCGCAGTTAATAGCAGGCAGCCTCTGCTGTGGGGTAGAATCTGTGCTTGTCTGCTCTCAGTTGACATAAGACGTTGCAATGGCGCGAGAGTCATACAAGTACAATCTGACATTCCAACCCCGAGGAACAAATCTGGGTTAAATATAGAAAAAGGGGGATCTTGTGCTATATAGGCTACTGCATACTTCCTGTGCTGAAAATATATAAATAATTTAGGATATTTTGAGAGCTGCTGCTCATCTTGGGCAGATTTGAAGATGAGGAAACCATTAGCAAGCCTGTGACCAAACGAAACTTATATCAAGCGAAATGGTGCTCTTCAGTCCAATAATGAAAATAAATATTTTTGATTTTTTAAAAAATTAATTAAGCAGGCTGCTCAAAGGTGTGACAAATAACACATCCATATTATCATTAGACCCAACTAAAATCGGAATTATTACTTGTTGTACTTCGATTTTTGATATCAGAATGTGAAATTTTGATATCAGGAATTTAATGAGTTAAGTTAATTACTTTAACTTTTTTTTAAATAACAGTTTATTTCAGGAGAATTATGGTTTTAAATATGATCAAATAAATGTTTTCTGGCCTTGGGTTGTCTTCCTGTTGTGTCACACTGGTGCGTCCCGGTTGCGTAGCTTGTAGAGCACCCACAAAACATTTTTTGTTCTAATTTGGAAGCACACACAATCCTTCCTTTGCGCAGACATATATATGTCTTATATTTATTATTTTAATTTGAACACAATTGATGATCAAAACGAATACCAGTGAATATAATCCCGCTTTTCATGGGTTGTCACAATTCACGCTTGTATTTAAGAATTAGAGCATAACAGCCATTCAGTTTTTGCTTACTGGCCATGCGTTACATCACCGTGGCATAAATCTAACTCAATTGCACCGACCCAGAACAGGCAGACACACAGCAATGGGTTGCGACATCTCTTTAACGGAATTGTGCAATCCGTCTGCCCGCAGACCCACCTCCCTCTCAGCCCCTATATGCCGAAGCTGACGGGCAATGGTGGGCAGAGCGCAGAGTCTCTTTATTGCTGGCCATCCGCTGACGCGCACGCCACACGCTCAGAAGCACACAGACGCGCGCGCAGACACACGCACACATCGACGCAGTGAACGGACATGGGAGACATCCAGATCATCGTCGGAGAGAAAGATGCGACGAGGGTCCCGCCGTACTCATCGCAGGAAGGGATTGACGAACTGATCAGAAAATCACTTGAGGCCAAAGAGTTCGCTTACTGTCCCTACAGCAAATTCAGGGTTGGTGCAGCTTTGCTGACCCACGACGGGACAATTTTCACAGGTCAGCGTTTAATTAAGAAAAATGTATTCGACAGAGATAGTGTCTCATTATATGTTAGTGAATTCATTTTACTGTAACTGATTTGTGTCTGTCGTCCCCGGGCATGTCCAAAAATTGAGAAATATTATTGGTAGATATTGGCTGATATTGTAGTGATAGTGTCTTTTGCGTCTCGTTGCAGTTTTATTTCAAAATTTTATTTTCTTGCATTTTCGTTCAGTCAGGTAATATTAGTAGTCAGATGATATTTGTTCAAATAATATAACACAACAATCTAACTGAAACAATGTGTATGCCTACTTGGCTTGGTGTGTCTAAATTTTAAGGTGGGCTATTGTTTTTAAAATAAAGCTGGCTATATACTGCTGAGTAATATCATGACATGGGTAGCGGGACGAAGAAGGAAACCCATAAAAACAACCCATCTCAGGAATCACTTTCAGTTTAAAAAGCACGTGCTTACGCAACGTGAAGTCCTGCGGCTTAAAAAGGCAGAGGTTGTCACGTTCGTTGCGCATGTGTTGTTCGATCAAGTTAATGTTTTATTGGGGCAGAAAATGCCACGTACTGTACTGTATATTGCTGCATTCTTCCATTTGTGTTTAGATTGAATATCAGTAACATTTGTCACAGATAAAGGATCTGTTTCTGAGATCACTAGATTATATGTCACCAAAGTAGCATGGAATAACTATGCATATTTATCAGGTAATTTGGTAATATAATTTATCATTTATCAACTAAAGTGATACAGTGACCTGGGCCTCTCAAATGTTGGAACAGCCTAATTGTTGTCTAAACATTTTGAATATTGCATAATTTGATTTGCCAGTTTAAAAGCCATCCACTAACAAAAAGGATTCCAAAATCAATATCAAATGGCAAAATATGAGAATTGTTTTGAATGTATAAAAACAAGGACTGCTAAAGAGGTATGGTTATGTAATGGTCAGCCTTGACCCCTGGGAATGTTTTCAAAGAAGCTTGATGTCCAGTATTTTTTTTTCCTTCTCGGCAAAAACACACACACGCACATGCTTGGTCAAGTTCCGTAATGAAAGCCTGGCAAACAAAAGGTTATCAGAGATCTGTGTGTCACTCAAGCTGCCAACTGCCAGATAGATCACTTCGGGTCATTCTTTTCAACTGTTTGGAGCACTAAGAATTTATATTTTTAAACCAACAGAAATGTAAACCAATAGAGAGAAGAAAAAAAAACGCAGGGGAATGAACAAAGTAAAATTTCAAAATGTTCCAATTTTTAAAAGCTAACATATGATGGTCTCTCCAAGGGCAGGGTAAGAAAGGTGCACTGTCTGAATGTACATGCTAACTGGGCTGAATTATTTCAAGGGCTGGAGGAAGGAAGAACCCTTCTTTTACAGTCTGCCATTTTGTCTCTGCTGATGCAAGTAATACAATCAGAGTGGAACATAACATAGCATAACATAACATAATGATGATAACAGGTCATTCAGCCCAGCAATGCTCGCCATTTTCCTGACTAAATTAGTGCTCTGTTTACCTACAGACTAAATAGTATCTAACACTGTATCAAGGCTAGTTTTGAAAATCCCTAGAGTTTCTGCCTCTACTATGTGATCTGGCAGGCTATTCCACACATTGACTACTCTCTGCTTGAAAAAAATTCTTCCTAATGTCTGTATGGAATTTACCTTTTGCTAATTTCCATTTATGTCCCCTCGTTCTACTAACAGAACTCAACTCTGTCCAACCCTGTGTCCCATCTACCGTCCTGTAGGTTTTCACTCCAACCCTAACAAAGCTACACCTCATTCAACAGCTAGAGATCTCATTGACTGGCTAATTAATATAATCAGGTGTGCCAAATTATGGGTGAAATGAGAACCTACAGGACAGGTAGAATCTCCAGGAACAGGGTTGGGAAGCCCTGGTGAAGAGCTTTGAGCTCACTACAGATTTGTTCACACTGACGGCCAACGGGTTGAATTTCTCACTCTCGCACGACAGGTTGCAATGTGGAAAATGCCTGCTACAACCTGGGCATTTGTGCTGAGAGGACTGCCATTTCAAAAGCTGTTTCAGAAGGATTCCGGACATTCAAGGCTATAGCTATCTCTAGGTATTGTATCATTTACAGAGCTTCGTTACTGGGTTGTTCAAGCGTGCTTTACTTCTGGACAGACAAAAAAGGTTGATGAAAATATTTTTTTAATTGTCATTTAGGTTGCCACTTCAGTACAAGTATCATTAAGACAATTTTTAGTGGGGCCTGATAACGTTTTCCATATCCTAAAATGTGATTTCATGTATGGCTTATGAATATTCATGCCACAATGAGGTGTTTATATCTTTACGAAATGGAACACCAAGGCTGGATGCAAATGCACCAAGTATTACAGTATTTTTATCGAAATTATTTACTTCTGCTTTCTCCACTTTTCCAGTGATCTAAATGAACAGTTCATATCTCCTTGTGGTGGTTGCAGACAGTTCATGAGAGAGGTTAGTATGGTTTATTCTTTTGCTAAATACTCAAATGAAAAATGTTGATGTTCATTTTAGCTGGCAAGCACATTGTTCTGTATGATTTCTGATTTCAAAAATATCTGTAATAATTTTGTTCTGTTGAACACATCATAACATGGCTGCTTTTCTGTCATATTATTATTATTATTATTATTATTATTATTTATATATTATATTAAAAGAAGAAGAAGAATCATAAAAATTATTTACATTGCACATGCAAACAGCTAAAGGTGTTCCGCAATCCAAAATAAAACAACGAAACAAAGTTACAAGAGTAAAACGAACAAAAACACAAAGGGGTCAGCATTACAGTATAAGAACTAATTTAGTTAATCGAATTCATTAAAATTAAAAGGTTTTGTAATGAGTTGTAAAATGATACGCAGGCCTTTTGTCTGGGGTCAATAGACTGGGAAAAAAGCCAGCCTTCCCTTTTTTTTTCCGGTCTGGACTCTGGAACAGTCCAGAGATATTTTTTTAGCTGATCTTAGCTCTCTGTGAGCAGAGTAGGAGTTTAGCAGTCCCAGAGTATAATCAGGCACCAGCCCGTGTCTTGCTTTTGAACGTCATTAATAAAACCCTCACAACTGATGCAGTGAAGTCATTGGCGACCAGTACAGCGAGACAACGATTGGAGTTATGCCGCATCATTTGTCTGTTCCGGTTAAAATTCTGGCAGCGCGCGAACAATAATATAACCGCTCGTAATTAGCAAGCGCAGTGGTGGAAAGACACAAAGACGGGGACAACAGGAAAAGGTCATCCTTTGCTAATGAACAAAAATGGGTCGGCTTGTATGGAGTAAACAAAACTCTGGTTGAACGAAACGTGCTGCTGTTAAATCCAGTGAGTGCTTACGACGCCACACCAAATAACACGGGTGATCAAGGTTGGCCCTGGAGAATTTCAGTGTTTCGTTTTAATTTTCCCCTTAAAATCAACAACAGATTTATAGGTAGACCAAAGGATAGAGATCAAGGGAACCAGGCAAGGTGAAATAACATTTAAAAACTGCTTTCATTGATCTGTTATTATTATTATTATTATTATTATTATTATTATTATCTACAGTATTTGTGTATCTCCTTTCTAGTAGTGCAGCACAAGGCGCCTCGCAAAATATGAAGAATTAAAACAAAAGCAAGAAAAAGCACGACAATAACAGACAAGGTCAAAAAGAAGCAATAAAGATTAAAAACTCATAAAAGCTCAGTAAAAAGAAGATACACAACAAGCGGTTACAATGTGATAAAAGCAAGTTGATGATAGTATGTTTTGACAAGTACTTTAAAAGAGGTCACTGAAGTAGCCATTTCAAACTCTATTGCAGGGCTGCCCAGCCCTGTTCCTGGTGATGTCTCGTCCTGTAGGTTTTCACTCTAACCCTAAGAAAGCCGCACCTCATTCAACAGCTAGAGATCTCATTGTGCTGCTAATTAGTAGAATCAGGTGTACCCAATTAGAATTTGAAACGAACACCTACAGGACGGCCGATCTCCAGGCGTGCGGTTGGGCAGCCCAAAAGCATGTGCAATTTGTGTCTCCAAAAGTGACTTAGTGGTTTTATCAATTTCACTGGAGAAAATTATGAGACATTTAGTTATTAATAATTATCTATTAGACGATTTTGTAGATGGCCAACTTTGGTAGGTTAAACAGAGATGTGTATAATTGGATGTCATCACAAAGTGATAAGGTAACAGAAAACAGGTGCATCCATGCAGGTGTAGTTGCTGAGTTAATTAAGCAATTAACATTCCTGCATGCTCAGGTTATGTATAAAAATGCTGGGCAGGCCCACATTTTAGCTACTGTGGCTAAAAGAAGAGCTCAATGACTGTGATAGAGGTTTGTTTACCAGAACATGTTTGGAGAGCTTTGAAGGCTAAGACTAAGATTGCTGCCCTTGTTGATGTTTCAAAAGGCACAGTGACTAGGGTGGTGTCTGCATTGAAGCCTGAGTGACAGACATAGTTAACTAGGGGGCAAGCCTGTTTGGAATACACCTCGATCGTGGTGTCCATGCATGGGTTTGAGATTCAAGCCCAAACTGATGAGTCACTCTTAACTGGTGACTGCTAATATCAATCTAGGGTCTGAGCAGGCTGTTCCCTCAAGAACAGTCTTTTGAGAACTTTACAGAGAGGGAAACTATGCTTTTTTCCTGGTGCTTAGGATTAGGATGGTGCTTAGATTATGGCCTTAGAGAGACAGGCGGTGTAATTCGCCTGGGCAAACTTGTTTTGGTCCATATAATAGTGTTTCTGAATGCTGCCTGTTCTTCCTTTCTGTAAACATGAAAGGATCAATGTCCTTGGGGGCAGTCATGTCACACTGATACCCTAATCTGCACATGCAATCCGTGTCCCACTTCCGCCTTCCGAGTGTGATTGTCTCAGAAGAGAGACCAGAGCACAGCTGTTTGTGGGGTGTCAGGGCCCAGAAAGGCCACAGATTGCCATAAGGGTCGTGGTTTATTCCCCCCCCCCCATTTCAAGTTTGAGTGCCAGTCCATGATCTTCGATTGAAACCATCCACTGAAAGTCATAATATCTAGGTAGAACTGGTTGTTGGGGCATACCCGCTGGACATTTACAACCATCACATCTGTTAAAAGCAGGAGTAGCTCTCCATCATGTAGAGCTATTCAATAGCGGAGCCGAATTGCCTCCTAATATATTCACGTTTGGTCTTAAGGTGGCTAAAACCATGAATATTTTGATAATATTGTGCTCAGCCCTGCTTTCAACAACATAAGATAACTAACTTTTTGCATACTGTCACAGTCGGCTTTTAGATAAGCCAGTCCTTGTCATAAATGAGCCTGCCATCCCCCCTCCCCCCCTTCCACACATTAACTTGCCATCACCCAATCAGGACAAGCGTCCTCTAGCCCTGCTGGTTGAGGTATTTAAAATGGCCGCAGGAAAAAGTTGTGGGTGTTTCAGTTGATTTTGGAGCCTTGGAAAGGGTTATCCTCTTTTTATTTTGGTGGTAGTTCCTTGGGTGTGTGTTCACTGGCTGAGTTTTCCAAGCTTGTTTTTTTATTTCTGTGGTGCTGAAACTGGAACTCTTGGCTTATCGGTCTCTCTATCTTCTGGTAATTTCTAACGAACATCTCGTATAATGTGTTCTGCTTTGTAAATTTGAAGTAGTGAGCCTACCTAATACCTAACAAAAGCTTGTGGTCCTTTCAAGCCATATGTTCAGTTTTACTGAATCTGAAAAAACCTAAGACAGAAGTAATGGTTTTAGAATAGATGGCGATGTTTTTATGAGCTTTTTTCCACATTTGAAAACCGGAACTCACCTCGGTGAGCGACTCCCCCACAAACCGGCTCTCTTTCGGCGCGATTCTCTTTCAGTTTGGCACCCAGTGGGAGGTCTTCCTGTCCAAGCCAGACGGATCTTACGTGGAGATGAGCGTGGAAGAGCTGCTGCCCGTCTCCTTCGGCCCAGAAGACTTGAAGAGTAAAAAACTGTTCGCCATGCAGAATGACTATTGATCGGAGACGACAAATCGAAAGGAGACCGTTTGATGCCAGTACAGAATTAATCCGCGGCTGGAGCTTTTTTTTTTTTCTGGCCGCTGGTAGATTCATGATCGTTCACACTACAGTAGTGTTGGGAAAGTGATCATTAGATATTGTTAATATTTATTAAGGTATATGAGGAATTCACCAGTACACAGGTGTATAGCAAGAGGTATGATTGTGTGCATAGAAATGTAAACATTTTAATTTTGCATTGCTGTATTTCCAGTTGTAAAGCGAATGCACTGTAAATAAACAATTTGTGGTTGTGATAGGAATTTTATTATATAACCCAAGGAAGGGTGTAAGTAGTATTGATGGACCTGTAGTGGATAGTCTTTACTCTAAACCAACTATTAAATGACTCAAATGCATCCTCTTATCCTTTATACTTACCACAGGAGAAACGCAAGGGCCGTATTTTTAATTGCAGTAGAATTTAATTATTTTAAAGAAACTTCTGCCACAGTTCTGTTTGCCTGAAAGTGCACAGTATGTACAGGACATGTTTGATGGCAAACAAAAAAATCCCACCATCAATTTGAATAAAGCATGGGAACCAGTTGCAAGAAAAATTTGACATGGCATTACTTATATTTTTTTATGGTAGTCTTTAATGTGTGTACTGTACGTTTCATTAAGCTCAAAACATTCTACAGGGGACAGGGAATATCTCAGCTGCATACTACAGAATTATTATAGTTTTGAACTAGTTTACATTTGTGAAAGCCGTTGATGTAGCCATGTTATTATATAAACTGAACTTTGATTTCACTATATTTTAAAACCAAGAGTGAGTGACTTTGAAAAATCAGCTTTATTAATGGCAAAGAACAAAATACAGCATAAAATAAATATTTATAAACCAAACCAGTGTATATATTCATCTGCAGTATTTACAGTTTAGTTTCAAACAGTCTCTAGTCTCACCCAATTAAAATGTCAATTATTGCAGAATAAATAGTTTGAAAATGGAGTGAGCCTGATAACTGATGCGTCCTACGTACCTACATGTTAAGCCATGTTTGTATGAGCTTCGCTATCGAGTTTTATTAGAGTACAGCGATTGCCATGGTTTCCTGCCACTATGGGAACTCCATAGCTTCAAAGCAATTGGTTGTTTGTCTATTGTGTCATAAGATATGATGCTCTGTACCATAACCACTGCTGAGAAGGATATTTCAGTACATAGGGGCCTGCAGAGGAGCTGAGTAGACCCTGATGAAGAAAGCCCTAGGAACTCTCCTCTTCCTCAAACATCGGTGGAGACACGTGACCTTTGTTGAAATCACGTGACACCGTCCAAGTTGCTTACCTCATCTCACCTTGCGTTTTAAACGATAAACGGATCGAACCGCAGCACAAGAGCTAGTTAAAAATTCTACTGTACGGGAAAAAACACAGAGAGGGATTTTACGAGGAAACCAAGGGAAAGGGTTTAGTTGGACGTACCGTATACACAACACGCAAGTGGCATGTACAGGGCTGCCATACGCTTAGCGTGGCCAGACAAACACTTTTTATTTTCACACAGAATCACCAGAGACAACATTCGACAGGAGGGAGGAGGGACGTGAAGCTGGGGACGCTGCACCTGAATTTAGGCCGCTACAAGCAGGTCTTTGCAGCCGACTTAAGACAATGTGTGTTCGGTTCGGTAACAACGCCACCTCCCTCTGCTTTCACTCACAAACTTTATCGATTTCCATCGGAGCGACGCCAACTGAATTAATGTTCCTGTTTTAACCTCAGGTGCTGTGGGGAAAGAAAGAGCACACCGTTTTACCCTAGTTTGCACTTGGCTGTTAGAGCGCATGAAATTTAGCCTCGTTAAACTGTCGTGGCGCAGTGCAAATATATCCTCAGAAGTATCTCACCAGTACCCAACATTAACGTTCCCGTATCCGTGGTATGCCCCTTGCCATAATTAGACTATATGTAAATCCTGCGCAAGGAGCACAGCTGAAACTGTGGTTATAAAGTAGGAACTTCTTCACATTTCAGAAGCTAAAAGAGATCTATTTACATCACGCAACTTGTAATCTTAAGGACTCCTCCGATGCTTCCTGTTCCGGCAACGTTTAGGGGAAGGGGCTCATCTCCACAAATTCACATCGGCTGGTTCGCTAAATGAAAGATGAGATCAGCCTGGTTTTCAAGGCAGCGTGTCACTTCCTGCTCTGCGAGTAACAAACCAAGCTGCTACCAAAACTGTTTCCACATGCAAAAGATAAACCAGAAAACGTTTGCATACATAACGTAGCACACGTGGACTCATAATAAACAGCACCAAGCCATTCTGTAAGGACATAGCAATGAAAGACAAACCACACAAGCATAGCAGCAAAGCAAAAAAAAAAAAAAAGCAAACAAATGGACATTTAGCGTCAGAAAGGCTTCTTGGGGGGGCATACTGTGTTGTAAAGATATCGGTTGTAACTAGATTCATAGCAAAATGTAAGATGTTGCAAAGCCTTTTTCACAAAGACATGGATGGATGTCAAGTTAAAATTCTACCTCAATTGTAAAAGTAAACATAGCAGCAATTGTTATAAAGGGAATTGAAGAGGAGTAACTCAACAGCCTGGGCTCTAAAGCAGCAAAGCACTCTAGGTGCTCAAAAACATGAATTTAAAAAAATGATAAAATGTACGAAAACAATGTAATAGCTAGTGGTCAACAGCGTTGGCTCTTGGCCAGCATTTGGCCAATGAACCCCCCCCCCCCCCCACCCCCCTTACACAAAAACCATCTGAGGCAGTGCATTCAAGCAGAGTCCTCCAACAGACATTCCACTATCCGAGGGACTCTCTCGTTCTCAAATCAGAAACTCAGTTTCCAGACGAGGGGACTGGATCTCCAGACTAGGGGGGACTCGACCTGCCGGAGACCCAGACCCCCCACGGGGTGCCGGCCCCTCAGCTGAGACCCTATTTTCCGGCCGTGATCTTGTCCAGGCCGGGCCAGGATGGGATGTAGTGCCTCGGCAGGGTCCCCTCCATCAGCCGCTCCATCCACAGGCCCAGCCGGTCCAGTTTGTGGTGGATCTGGAGGGTGGAGGCGGAGCGGGGGTTGTGCTTCCGCGGCTGCTCCTCCCGGGAGCCCGACCGCGACCTGCCACCGCCACCGCCGCCGCCGGTCCCGGCCCCGCCCTCGTCGGAGGACCGCCCCCCGAGGTCGTCCCCGGTGTAGACGGGCCGAAACAGGCAGAAGTACTTCTTGTGGCCGTTGAGGGCCATCACGAACCCCGCGTAGTCCGCCCGGTGGCCGCCGGCGTCCTCCTCCTCGTCGCTGTCCGCCTGCGTGGGGTCCTGGGCGAACTCCAGGACCGAGTCCATCCACTCCCTGTGCTTGTCCGCGTTCAGGAAAGAGTAGTGCAGCGTCTGGCTCCTGTAGGGGGCGACAGAGAGTGAGCCCTGTATCCTGGACGTCCAGCACGTCACGGGCAGACGGAATCCAAGGTGCACACGCATCAGTTCAGCACCAATATTCTCCGCCAATTAGCAGTGAATAATAGCAGTAAGGTAACAGTAATTAACTAGGACTAGAACATGTAACACATTCAAAAGGCACCTGCTGAAGAAATACAGAAAGCTGGGCTCTACTGTGCTCCCATTTCAGGAGCATTTGCTCACGGACATTGATTGCAAAAATCGCAGTGTGCTAACTGCAAGCTAACTTAGGAGCACATCTACAAAGTGGGGTGCAATGGTGTGGTCTTAAATTTTTCTAAATTAGGAGCACATGTTAGCATAGAGCCCTGCAAGTGTGTGGACATGTCAATCATTTATTTAGTGCATGAGCTACTCTCAGGATGTGCCCAGGACGGCCACCTATCCACTCTCCCTGCAGGTCATTATCAGATACCTTCTGACACGTGAGCAAATTGACATTTCAAGCTGCGTTCAGCCCCGTGCATAAAATGCCTACTGTGTGGTAAACTGAGTTTTTTTGGGACCCCGGTAACACCCGTGTGTCTCAGACAGGGCAGTGAGTGAGAGTCATGGAGGGGCCCCCGCGCGCTCACCCGGTGAAGGAGTACACCTCCTTGGCGAACTTGCTGAGCAGCACGTTCTTGGAGGCGTCGGTGAGCACCAGCAGCACGTTGATGTGTCCCGGCCGCAGCTTGACCAGGTTGCTGGTGTACGTGATGTCCGTCAGCTCCGTCACCTCCACAAAGCTCTTCTTGGGCGGACGGCTGCGAAGACAGGAGGGTTCAGAGGAGTCTCATTACATTACAGGCATTTGGCAGACGCTCTTATCCAGAGCGAGGTACAACAAAGTCTCGGGCGCTGAACGGCTTTGGGTTACTGTACAGTGACCCGATTGCTTGGGCCACAACTGACCGTTCAGAAGCTTCTGAGCAAAAAACAAATCTGAAGAATAAGCATTCCTTTCCAGCATTTAAGCATTGAGCCTCTGCTATTACACAACAATGCATCACCACAGTAGGATTACCACACGCTGGTCTTTGTGGTGAGTTTAAATCGTTCAGACAAGCCAAGTGGACCAATGTCTCCAAATCATCCACTCTCAGTACCTCAATTGTCTGACAGATGAGCCATAACGAACGCTACATGGTGAAAGAAAAAAACAAAATGGCTGCCATACATTTAGACATCTACTTTAATGGGGTAATTTGTTTTTTTTTGGTGTCCACTGGACATTTTCAAGGTACTGTAGACTACTTGTTTATGTTTTTTTTAAGAGAACAGTCCTGGGTCACGGTAAGTTCTCATGTGAGCGGCGGAAGGTTCCGGGCTCTTCCTCACCTCGATGAGGCAGCGCCGTTCCCTGACCCGTTCTCAGTCTTCGGCGCCTCCTTGGGCTTCGGCTTCGGCTGCTTCTCCTCACCAGGATCGCTGAAAATCGAGCGGGAAGAGCGGCGCGTTTGAGCGTTAGTGAAAGATGGTGACGGTGGAATGAAGAGAGAGAGAAGGAGACAAGAGGGCGGAGGAGAGAGGCGGAAGGAGGGAGGAGAGAGGCAGGAGGGGGGAGGAGTGAGGCGGGAGGGGGGAGAAGAGAGGCGGGAAGGCAGAGGTCTGGCGTTCCTCACCTGAAGGCCTGGATGATGACTGTGCCGAAGAGGATGAACAGGGCGGAGAAGATCAAAGACAGCAGGGGCATCATTTCACGCCTGAAAACAACACTTTCTATCAGAGCTCTTGTCAGACAGTCACAAATAAAAACATTTTTACAGTAATTAGTTTAGATGAAAACCAGAAAGAACAGCGACACGGACACCTTTAGAGTAGACAGAAACAAATCAACAAGTGCAAAACAAATATCTTTTAAAGTCTCCGTTTAGCTTTCACTAACAAGGTACTGTATCAGGCCCTTAGGTTATACAGTATGTGCCTTATGGTGATTATGACCCAGTACACCACTGCCACCTACAGGCTAGCAAAGAAACTTACCAGTTACTGTGAAGAACGTCCTCCACAATTTGAGAGAGGTAGTCATAAGCTGAGTAGATCCACTGAATGAGAAACATCTATGACCGAAAAGATAATGCAGAGAATTGCATGTTTGATGACAATGGTTAAAGCAGTGAGTGAAACCCTAAGTTCAAAAACCTTGAGCGGTTTCAAACACTTTTCTCGTGTTGCAAGGAGTAAAACTCTTTGCTTGGCTCCATAAAACACAAAGCAATATGAGTAACTAGATCTAAGCAAAGATTAACAGCAACTGATTAAAATGTTTACCTGTTTTGAAGAGCTGCCAATCCACAACCATCTTGATTGCCTGTCTGGACTCACGTAACTCACAGATGCATCTATCATTGTTTTTGCCAATGTCTCAGGCTTTTATTTGATATGTAACCCAATGAAATCAACTGGGATTTCACCAGATCATTATAGATCATTATATTCTCCATCTGTAGAGATGGAGCATTGAGCTCCATCTCTACAGTGTCTAGAAAGGGATCCAACCGGTTCTAGCCAGTGTTGAGTTATTCACTCACTCATGCACCACCAGACTGGTTTTCTGGTTTGCAATTGCCACCTCCTACTGCAGCTCCACGTCCAAAAGCTAATGATTTCTCAGATGTAACTGACCACTGAGCTGGCTAGACTTAGCACACACCATACTGTAAACCTGAATAGGCTCATTGTACTGCAAGGTTATGAGTCTAACAAGTGAGACTGGCATTACAGATGAATTGCTTAAGCCAAAGAACTCTGACTGTGTGCTTGATTGTCAGTGGAGCGATGTATTCCGTTCCTTCAACTTAACAGTTAGGCTCGGCAAGACTCCTCACTAAACCCTTACACACATACTGTGGGGCCATGTTAAACGCAGATGAACAGGTGAAGGCCAGGTGGGGAGGGAACTCACAGAGGCGAACTCGTTGTTGAGCTCGGGCAGCACGGCGTCATAGGTGAGGAAGGAGGGGTCCTTCTGCAGGATGTCCAGTTGCTCCTGGAGACGGAACTTGTCCTCCTCGCTGCCGTTCCACCCCCCCGTGACAGCTCTGTACAGGACCTTCCCAGCAGCGTTCCGCCTCTCCAGTATCACCACCTGCCGACCATGAGCGTTCACACACACATGCACGCAGACACACACGCACACGCACACATAAACACAGGTAAAATTTGGTGAACCAGAGTCAGATCCTCACCACTGTTCACCCTGGTGTAAGTGAGAGGTACAATTTTGGGTGCCGTCTACATAATCTGGTAAGATGAACATCAACAACCAGCACCTAATAGCTCCTTAGTATTCGCCTGAACTGGACAGTTGAGATTACATTATCATTTACATGTGCTGACTCAACTGACCCTCCTATGCACAGCATATAATACAGGTATGTGAATAGCAATATATCTAAAGACCACAACCAATCAGCCAATCAAAACGGTCACCATGTGAAACTATGACATTGTAAAAGTGCTCATACACTTGTGCCAGCATTACAGAACAAAACGAAATGAACACCAGTAACTGCAGTGATATGGCATGAATTGGAATAGCGCACTGCTAGCGGCTGACGCTCTGGGACAGACCTGGGGCAGCGCGGTCTCCTTGCTCTTGAGCAGGGCGTCGCACAGGGGCTGCTGCCGCCTCTGGTAGACGTAGGCGAACCGCAGGACCTCCTTGGTGTTGAAGGCGGCGAAGGAGAGGAACGCGGCGTTCCCCGGGGCCAGGGACTCGTCCGCCCCGGTGATGAGGAGCACGCAGTACCTGCGGGGTCACATGGTACGGGCGTCAGCCATGTCACTCTGGCAGAAGCCTGGTGCCCCAATGCTTCAGGAACAGGATATTCCTTACAATACAATCTTTCCAGTCAATGTGCTTTCCAAAAGCATGCGTTGTTTTCGTTTCAAATGTTAAAATTTTTCTCAAATGTAAGCCTCAAACTGCACTTGGGGTTCACTTTTACTCGAATGCCAAATCAAGGCTTTTTTTTCAGATGGGACAGGACAGCCTAACATCTGTCTTAACACAGAGGTGGGCAACGAGGGCCATATGTTTCTGGTTCTCATGCCAAGTTCTAGCCCCAACATTTACCCAATCGAACATTTCAGCTCCATTTTTTTGATAAGCACATGAATGAGAGCTGAAGACTGTTCTTATGTCTCTCTATATGAAACATTTACCGTGATCTGATCTATGAGTGAACCGGAGTTAGCGTACGTAGCCAGTTAACTCACTTAGCCTGGGTAATAAGTAGGAACATAAACCTGCACACACACTGGCCGCCCCCGGACCGGAGCTGCCCAGCCCTGCTCTATGGCCTGTAGTGTGGAAGCTAAAGACCAGGGTGGAGAGAGCGGCGGGAGCCCTACTTCCTACGCCGGTGGAACTGCTTCACGGGGCACAGCTCGTCGAAAACCTTCTGGTTCACCAGACGCGGGACCACGAGGAACCGGTTGGACGAGATGAACTCGTCCACGATCTGCTTCTTCATTCCCTTAGCCTGAGAAAGGGTGAGAAAAGGGAGAGAAAAAAAAAAACACTCAAGGACGTGGGCTGCTATTGACCTGGCCTGGCAACCATGAGGTTGCAAGTTAAAATCCCAGATAGGGTCCAGCCCTCAAGGGCACTAATTCTGAACTGCAACAGAATTAGCTTCTGTAATAAAAAAAATAACCGACTGCAACAGAAGATACGCATACTTTTCTATGTATGGAGGCAGTTGAATTTCAAAATTTGAATTTAGCTGTGGTAAGCAGCCCGGGTGATCTGTGTACAGCAGGGGGCACCACCGTCTCTGGGGTATGGTCAGCACCACCAATATAAAATGCTCTTCTACGGCCGTATGTTTTCAAATATTTAAGACTTTTTTTTATTTCCCCAGAGAAACGAATATTTTAAGTGTTCGTGTTCGTGTTTTAAAACAACTCTACAGTAAACCAAGGTAAGGTGCTTTATTAAAGAACAGCACGAAGTTCCCTTTAAACAGGCCTACCTGAATGACGTCAACTGGCTTGTCTGTATTCTCTTTGAAGAGAAGCATGGTAGGTGCGTAGGTGTTGACATTGAACTTCTGCAGGAGGTCTGCAGTCTCCGTCAAACCCTGGTCCACATAGCCAAACCGCACGTAGTCTTTAAAAGCGAATGCTGCCAGCTACAGTCCACGGGGAAACAGTATCAGTTCAATGTGACAGGCAATACAATTATTCATTTTACAATATTTCATATAACATAACAGCATGCTAAATACTAACATTCAGGAAATACATTTTTTACACATTCCTTTATATAAAGACAATATAAAATGGTATTCCTTCAGTGACCAGTACTGGGTTGTGGTCTACCTTGTAAAGCAGAGGAACTGTAGGCACTTGGTCAAACAGAAGCACGTGGGGTTTGTTCTCCTCGTGCCAACTGTTTAAGAAATCCAGGTAGTTTCTATCTGTGACCTAAAAGCAAAAACACGTAAATCATTACAACATCATTACAACAAAAATATTCCCTCATCCACAATGCAGACATTGGAAGCTTACTTTGTAAAATAAGAAAAAAGAGCAATTAACTATTTTCTTTATTAACAGCATTTCAAACACCAAGGAATAAAAAGAAATTCACTGAAACAATGGATTGAGACCTTGGGTCAATAAATTTCACATTTCAGGACATTATCAGGACACCAAAGTGTTACAAGTCGTGACTCAGAGGATCGCAATCTATGTGTTCACACTCCAGTCGAATTATGTGCAGTTTAGGGCAAAATCAACTACAGTACAAGTAATGGGGACAGCAACAACACACAAAGAGTAACCAGAAGTCTTCTCTTTGCGGTTTTTCCCCCCACTTCGGTCACACATACTGTACCTTTTCAACGAGTTTCTGAGGGAGCAAATCCTCAACAAACTGCCTCAGGTGCTCCTTGACAATGGAGTAGTGGAAGAACGTGACTTTGCCGTTGATCAGCCCGAGTATGGAGGGGGTACGGTGGGCCCCCAGCTGATTGGCCAACCGCCTCTCGTAGCCGACGTCCACCACGCCAATCCCGACACCTTAAAGACAGAGTCACACTCCAGCTCTCTCACTACGAAATGTTCAATCAATCAATCAAATTTTATTTATATAGCGTATTTCACAGCAATTGTCACAATACGCTTCACAGACAACCCTGGCCTAAACTCCCACAGGAGCAAGCCTAAAGCAATGGTAGCAAGGAAAATCTCCCTCTGGCAGATGGGAAGAAACCTCAGAAGGTACCAGGCTCATGTTCCGTTTTCAGAAAGGATGCGCCCAGCATGCACGTATGTGACCGTCTCTTTCATGGGTGAGCAACTCCCAATCCCTGAGCTAACAGTGTCTACCACACTGCACCCCATATTTCTTAGCTGGACAGCAAGTGAACACACCAGTTGCTCCTGAAATGAATCAGCTGCTGACTAGAACACAAATACTCTGTCAGTCAATGACTTGCATCAGGTACAGGTTAACCATCTCAAATTCAACCTCTAAAGGCAAACAGCGTTAGCATGTTCTTCCTTTAACAGTCCATGAGTCTAATGTGCTACTGGACATGTCAGTAAGATAGTCAATTCCTGGTCACAGTTTAAGGCACATCTGCATGTTTACTTAAACTGCACCCCAAACAGTACAAGAGGAAAAAGCCCCTCTCACCAAGACCCTCCAGGTCCTGCACGGTCTCCTTCCACACGGGCTCGATGTGGATGCAGGTGAAGCACCAGTCGGAGGTGATCTTGATCAGGTACGGCCGCTTGAAGCTGTCGGGGACGACGTCGCTCATGTACTGCGTGTAGTGCAGCGCGTACTTGCTGTCGGCGAAGTCGCGGCTGGCCCTGGGGAAGTGGAAGAAGGACTCGTCGAAGTAGAAGTTGTCGTGGAAGTGGCGGAACCCTTGGTGCGGCTGTGCGTGCTGGCGGTTCTCGTCCATCTGGCCATACTGGTCATAATTTGCTCGCTTCTCCTCATTGGACAAGATCTGGGGGGCGGGGCAGGTAGGTGTGCATAATAAAAGACACATGTTCAAAAAAAGCCTTGCTGTCAAAGAACAACAGAGCTTCCAGAGACTGGTTTTCACGAAGCTGGGTTACTGAGCTAGCTGGACAATTGCACTGAATAAAGGCTGGAACCCTCCCAAATCTTGGAACATCGACTGAAGTAGAAGAGCTTTCCTGGTTTTACTCAGTGCAGTTATCCAGCTAAGTCAGCAATCCTGCTTTGTGAAATATCCCCCTGCTCAATACTAAGTTATGTATCTGGAACAGTACAGCTGTAATACATTTTTTAAAAATCAAATGGTTGAATTGTTATAAGTGCATTTCCTTTCAGTTACCTTGCAAGCGCACTGGAACATAAATTTTACCTCATAGGATTTTGATATCTTGATAAACATATCTTCAGCCCCTGGATCTCTGTTCTTGTCTGGGTGCCTTCAAAAAAATGACAATAAGGCAGTAAATGGCTAATAATCAACAGCTGTTTGGTGTCTTCCAATGTACCAATAAAAAGCAGCAAAGTCCTATATAAGAGGCTTTTTTTCTTTTTTTTTTAAACAAGTTGTCCTTGGGAACTTCGCAATTTTGTTTATACGTTTGAACGTTTCTAAGAGGTTAGACCTATGGCTCACCATTCTCTGACTAGCCGTTTGTACGCCTTCTTAATTTCGGCATGACTTGCGCTCTTGGCGACTCCAAGAACTTTGTAAGGATGAAATTCAGAGGTAGATTCCACGGGAAGGTCCAACAGCAACAGATACAGAGTCAGTATAACCCGCAACGCCACAACCGCCTTTAATATTTGCGTCATTTTCTCCTGGGAATTGTATCTGGGGGGGAAATAAACGAAAGGTTAGCGTGGGCCTTGTGTAATTCTCTTTTGTCTTGTTTCTGGAATTACAGTTAACTAGCTAACGTCACTAGCCGGGAGTTCCCTAACAGGATGCAGGTAGAATTGATAGTAACAAATCTAGGTTAATGACCCCGCACGCAGATTAAGGGTACAGCATAGTAAACTCAACAACAGATAGTAACATTCGCTACAACCAAATACACATTAGCTCGTTCGCTAGCAAGCAACAATTCTTTTACAACCTAGCTGTCTTGCTAGTGATCAACAGCAAACAACGAAATCACAGCAAACTACTTCGCTACTGACGAGTGTTAACGAATTAATTCCGTAAAGTACATTAATGCGCGAGAAAGCGAATCCTCGGCTAGCTAACGAGATATATGTGCGTCCTTTTTATGGTGAATCAAAGCGCAATAAAAACTCGTTGGATTTTGTCGTCCAGCCAAACACACTGCAGACCAATTCTCACACCCACCGAAACTCCTCTTCAGTTATTTCATCATTTTCTTTATACCCATTTTACTCATACATCGTAATATTAAGACACCGGGCTAACTGTGTTAGCTCCACTTCCGGTCAGTGCGTCATGACATCATGACACGCCAGCCGTGTCCTCGCAATAAAACCAAGGAAGAGAAATTAACAGGCAACTCCATTCTGTGGTGGCAACCAATAACACCTGCTCTAGCTCGTCTGACTATATATCTCGACGCTTTCAACACCGATAAGGAATCAGCTGTTGTAATTCGAATCCTGTCCTCCACAATATTAGTAAATCGGGTCAGTTATTTTCAGTAGAGTTCCTCATCCAGTTAGTTACATCCTGTATAATTTAGGGATGGTTCAGTGATTCAAGATGATTTGTTGTTTGCTGTTATATCATTTGTCAGAATATATAACGTTATATGAAAAACAGTTTATATGTATTTTCCTGTTTAGAGTAAGGTTCAAACACTCTTTAATACTGGTTTACAGCACCACTTTGGTATCCACCTAGAAGGCAGTGTCCCAGGCAACATTCTATCTATATAGATTTGAAACATGATAATGTGTCTATCCATATAGATTTGACGCATGATAATATTGAACACAGTGATACTGTAATTCTTTGCAGATGGGATATGTGAGCCAGTTGTATTGTTTGCCATCTGAAAAGCTTGCCACTGTGTTTTCACATGTTGGAACAAAATCAAAAACACACACACAAAAAAAAAATGCTCATGCTAAATCAAAGTGCATAATAAGGTTACATCTGTCTGTATATCTCCAGAGACTTTTTGATGTCCAATAGTTTGTCACTTTATCTTCCTTCTTTGGGCTTAATCCACACAAAAGAAGCATTCAAATGTGAAAGAAGTGATGCTTTAATCTGCAGCTCTAGCACCACTGCAGACAGAGAAGGATGCACCCACCCTGCTACTGATATCTGGATCTTCCCAAGATTCCTTCCTGCAAGTCATCTAGGGAGTGTTTCCTTGCCACTGTCACCCCTGGCTTGCTTTGTGTGGACATAGGCCCGGGTGTGATGTGAAGCTTACGTTGGCAAATCCTTTGTGAAATTTATATGTATATATATATATGTTTGGTTGAGATGAAGGGGTAGCCATACACTGGGCAAATGTGTCTTAAAGTAAATCGTCGTATCTCTGATCATGTGAAACAATTTCAAATTATATTATGATTACTGGTATAGTGTGTAATGGAGTTTTGAATTTTTTAATTTGTGAAAATTTACATTTGTGTTTTAATATTTTGGCTGTGGTTATGGAGAACCACAGCTCTGAGTGAACTCTGTGGACATGCCTTTGATAAACAGAGGTGGTGACAATTAATAGTTCAATTGATGGTTTTATGTTATAGGGATTCCCCACAGAAACAATAAGTTAAGCCATTAACATTACATAAGTGGAAGAGTGGAATGAAGCATATCTGAACAATGTGGAAAATACTCCCAGTTAATTCATTTCAGTGGCATGCATCAAAGGGTTTTTTAAAAACTAATACTGTACGTCTTTGTCTACCATGACTTTGGCTTGTGACAATTTTAGAGGTCATGAAAGTATAATATGTATCCAATGTGGTAATGTATTCTGCTCCTATGACCATGTTTTTACAAGAATGTTTGTGTGTGTGTGTGTGTGTGGGGGGGGGGGGGGTGAGTTGCCTATGTTCACTATTGTTTATACTATGTGTCACATCTTTTATCTTTTGAAAATGTTCAGGAATTAAGCTTCAAATAAATCTGTCTGTATGCATATGACCTCCTGCGTGAGTGTGTGTTTGCATATGTATGTGTGTGACAAGACCAATCGCTCTCTTAGGTCTTCAGATGGAGTGTTGTTGGCTGTTCCACGGTCTTGGTTGAAAACGAAAGGCTCTTTCCCTCCCCCTGCCATACAGGCCAGAGAGAGAGTATCTGCCTGCCTGGCACCACAGTGACTGCCTCTCACTCTGCAAAGGGCCTGGGCGTGGTCCTCGTTGACCAACTGGAACTCAAAGAGCACACCAAGTCGACATCACAGTCCTGCAGATTCCTCCTGTTCAACATCAGGAGGATTCGACCATACCTGACCATGTGTTTCACCCAGCTGCTTGTCCAGGCTATGGTAATCTCCCATCTACGTTACTACAACTCCCTCCTTGCAAGCCTGCCAGCCTGTGCCATACAGCCTCTACAGATGATCCAGAATGCTGCTGCCCAACTTGTCTTCAACCTTCCTAAGTTCTCTCACGTCACTTCCTTGAAAAGGCACATTGTTACAAAATAGCTTATAAATGCAGACAAATCTTTTTGTATTTTTTTTAAATTTTATTTTCATATCAGTATTAGTTATATTTTATATTTATTTACTGTGTTACCTGCTAAATTAAGAAATTGAAGCATCAGTTATTTCATGTTTTCTTATACACATTTTTAAATAGTTTGATATTTTGTAAAGCACTTTGCAAAGCACTGTGCTCTATAAATAAAATAAACTTATTTTTTATTTTAAAAAAAGTTATCAGATGCCCAGACCTTGGAGATAGGATACCAAGGTCAGAATAGAGCAGAAGTGGGCAATAAGGGCCGTATCTGTTTCTGGTTTTCCTGCCAACGTCTGGCCTTAATTACTTCGTTATCCCTAATGTTTACGAGATCTGACGTTTTAGCTACAAGTGCATGCGTGACAGCCTCAGGCTGTCCTCGTGTCCGTATATGAAACATTCTACTGTGAACTAATCTACCGAATGCTCCTTTAGACCTCATGAGTTACATTATTATGTACACAAAACAACATAAACATACGTGATTACTTACCAATTTTCGTAATTACTTTTTCAGCTTAGTTCATGAATTTTGGGATGACATAAGCCACACAAACTGCAGATGTCTCTACGTAAAATAAATTTTAAAAAGGCAAAGCGCATGTAAAAAAAGTTTTCAATAACGTCCACCAGGGGGCAATGACGTTCCTAAACAATCAACTTGTTGATTTTCAGCATGAGGGAAGCTGGGCGTTAAACCCCACTTTCGTTACATTCTAATCGAAATTCAAGTTATCTCAGCCATTTGCCTTTGATGTTGACCATATCCACTATATGACTGTTGGATTTAGTGCCTGTCAAAATCGGTAACATCTACAATTATTTATGCATTCTAAATTAAAGTCACCTTCACTGACGTGTAGAAACGTGTAGTAAGCTTCACAAATCACTCATCCGCAATGCAAAGTTTTATGAAAGATTACATAACACGTCAGGGAAAATGCTATTGTAAAATGTGAGCGTTATATATTATGTTGCTTGACATATGGGAAATGGTCTGACCTGGCAGCAATGAATATTTAAAAATGATTTGCAAAAAAAAAAAAAAAAAAGTATTGCTGTGGTAATGAGACATGCTGTGAAGAACACGTAATTTGGGTATTGGCTTTGTTTATCACAATCTATAACATTCTGAGCATCACGTCTCGCTCCCGATTTTAGCCTGTAAAGCATCTAAATGACAAAAGTTTGTTTTAATTGTGTTTATGTTTATGTATGTTGTTTTTAATAGCGAAAAGTAATTAGTTTACCCTATAAGAACTATTTAAACTTTTCAAAGTAATACAGTTAAAATGTGTTTTCAAAAAACACTAATATATTTTTTTAATTGTGATCATCTTTAAGAAATTAATAATTGGAGCTGCGTTCGGTGGCGTCAAGTTTTCACCATCGAGGGAATTCAAGGTCCCCGTAAAACGCGCTTCCCGAGACAACAGAATTCCATTCCACGTTTTACCTTGGACAGTGGATTCGTGTATCCCAGTGGAACTGAAGTTTTCACCGACGCTGACAATGTAGCGGCTTGAAGATGAAAGCACGTCAGTTGGAAGCAGGGATTTCCTGTTAAAACTCTTTAATGTATAATATTCAACTTTATTTTGTTTTTCAAGGACACAAGGAGACCCGTGGGGGAAGTTGATGAAGTCCCCGCCTGGCGTGGGGCGAAGAGACTATTGCAGGGCTTCAGTCAGAAAGTGCACGAGATCATTTTGCCGAGTGATAAGGAGCGAGGGAAATTGATTTTTCACCTTTTTTTTCACCCAGCGTCTGAAGTTTTTGCTGGGTTGAGAAAAGAATGGAGACGCGGATAGCTCTCCATAGATTCTTCGGACTTGTCATCTTTTCAGTTTTAATACTGAATCTGATAAATGTAAGTGAACATTTATTTATCCTATTCGCAAGTACGCTTTAACTGAAATTGACGGAGACTATCACTTGGCATGGGCTATGCAACCCATTGAACTAAGAATGTATGAACCATTCCTTTCTCACTAGCTGTGAACACAAAGATGTACTAAAGTCGCGAACTTTATTTCACAGATAAAAGAATATAGATAGCCAGGTAGCATTATCCTTCAGCGATGTGCTAACAGGTTGTGCCATGTAAAAAAATTTCCCCCAGGTATTCAAAACATATTTCTTAACAGTGGGAAATGTGGTGTTCGAGTACACTCTGATTGATTTATTTTGTTCACATAAACAAACGACTCATTCCCTGTATATCTTTCTCAGTGTGCTTCAACTACATGTTTCTGAAAAGACATATGTTTGTAAACACGTCGATGCTTAAGACTCCATGAACAATGTTCCATTCTCACACGCTACAGTTAGAGCTACTGTATGGGGAGCATCGATATGCATATTCACGTCTAGTCTTTGGAAACCTCAGTTAGCCTTGGGTGCACTCCGGGTTCACACGTTTTAAGTAGCCTGCTGCAGCATATTGCGCTCTGTGTCATTTTAAGGATGCACTTGTGTACATCTGAAGTTGTCACACTAGAGGTTTTTGTTGTTGTTGTTGTTGTTTTTTGTTTTGTTTTTGTTTTGTTTTTTTCGGTCAACAAATGTTTGGCATTAAATAAATATCTTATTTGTTGACTAGCATCCGACATGATTCCAGTTTAATTTGATGCACGTAAAGTAATCTTTCCCACTTTGAAATTGTCTCGAAGTTGAATGTCCATGTTAATTGAATTATGACGACCGTAGGTAGGCTATCCATACACACTCCGAATGGCGACTGCTGTCAGTAGTCCCACTGCTCGGAGAGACAAAGGCTGCATAAAGATGCTTGGCAATGAAGCATTTATAAACCAGTTCATGTTCCGACAAGTGTACCTGTAGGCTACGAAAATGAATATAGTTAAGGTCGTAATATATGTCTCATTGCCCAGATTGATTTGCTAAATTATCCTATCGTGAATGGAAATGCTTGGTAATCCGAATTATTAAAATCATTAATCAAATTAATTAACTTTCCTAGTCGCCAGTGATAACCGCAATCAGTTTTATCAATTGCTGATAAATTATGTATGCTTGCTCAGAATTAGAGGAAAGTCTGATCGTATGTGAAATTTTTTGCCTTGCATATTTTCAGTAAAAATAATTGAATGACCAGTTTGATTATATGAAATGTAGATGATGGAATAGATCGATTCACACTTGGTTGTGTGATTGCAGGTTATGGAAATGCGTTCATCATTCACAAGAATGGATACCATATATGACCTAAATCATTGCATTTGTTCGGAGCGGTAAACTGAAGTTCGATAATGGTATTTGGGATGTCAGCTGACTTAAAGATATCAGGAGATCGAAGCTGTACCAGAGGAGGACGAATTACACGGGGGCCAAGAACTGGGACAAACAAAATTATGTTTTCTAGCGCGTGAAAACTAAAGCCGTTTGTCAAAAAACGTGATGATGATTCTATTACAACCTGAAAGATGACAAAATGCGTTTCCCATTTGATGGACATAAACTCACACATTTTACGTCAGAACACTAATAAGTGCATGTATACATTGTGATTTTAAAAGCCAATGTTTTCCTTCTACCTTGGTTTTGCATTTCTTGTTGTTTTTACTTTTTCCTTCCCTGAATTCATTTAGCGCATGGATCTGATGATGGCAGTGTGAGTTTACTGAGTCTGAAATTGGCTGCTTTGATTTTGTCCCACCAGCAGTTTGATTTGAGTGTAACCAAACGGTAATAAACAAATCTCCCAAGCCTGTCTGCTGGTAGACCCCGGCCCCTTACCCTAAAAGTTTCTTTTTGTTTACTTGGTTCAAACGACGTCTTGCCACACAGGTTTTTCACCGCTCATATTTCAACAGCTTATGCACAGCGGTTCTTCCTAAGCACAGTCCTGGGTACCCTGTGAGTGTTTATTTTTGCTCCAGGGGGAAACGGCTATTTTCAGCATCTTATCAGCTGATAATTGAGCTTATCTCTATAGTAAACCATATTTATGCACACCAAATTGATTGATTGCTTGGCTGGTTGATTGATTGATTGATTGACAGGTAAAATCACTTTTGAGTGATAAGTACTGTGAGTTGGGAAATGACAAGCCACACACGGTTTCTGTGTTAATCAGAATCACAGAACGACATGAACGCATGTTCTCGCTTACCATAGCTACTTCTAGCAAAAAACATACCGTAACTACTTATAGCAAAAACAGGGTTTCCTTGTGTCCCTTGTGCATAATTTGGGAAAATTCTGATGTATAGGACATGATTTGTGTTGTGCTTCATCTTACGCATCCCATAAACCACTCAAAAGTGGCATTGTGATTTATATGTAGCATTTGAGTGGATACCTGCAGATTTACAATTTAGAAGGCACAGATATTGAATGGTTATGCTGTTGATGGCAACAGTGGTAGATGATGATGTTAATTTTTGTGTTATATTAGCCATGTATCAAGCAACATAATAGTTCTTGCGGTATATTATGTCATATCTGTATTATGGGTCCTCAAGGTCACTTTCTGATATTTATTGAGTGTGATGTAGTCATGGAGTTGAGTTCATCATGCTTATTTTGTGATCGGGTGTATTCTTGTTCCTTGGTCATACAGGTTCAGCAACGGCAAAAGTGGGGACAAATTCCACAGCTTTATGTGATATTTAACGATGAACTCAATATTTCAGTGGGATCTTTTAGATGACATGTTGAGAATTCTGAAACTTTTTCTGTGGGCCTAGAAAAAAACACTGAAAACAGCTACTTTTCATGTAGAAACAATGGACAGTTTGTTCAGGGTGATGATTTAATTGTTTAGAATCTAAATGAAAAGAATGGTTCCTCGTCCACAAAAAAGTTTTCCCTCTTTGAAAGGATTTGGAAACACCTTCCATACAGTAGATTTCATTTAATTTAGGAGTTTTTTCAAATATCAATGAACCTCTGACTTGCCTTCTCATAATCCAAATGTAAACAGGTGTCCAAAATGTAATTTATAACCCGTCTGATGCGTACAGGGAGTCGAATGGGTGGCTGAGGTCATGACCCTGTGTGTAGAGGAAGGGTCATAGGTGGACCTGATCGTAGAAGCCAGGGAGTTGACCTGTTTTGTCTGAGGAGAATCTGGTGCCTTCAGACCAGAAATGTACTTTTTTAAGAACAGCTACCTGTACATGTCTTAAAGACTCACAAGGTACTGAGACCTCATGTTCTGTGGCTGAAAAATCTGCATGCATTTCAAATGAGAGCTGGGCATTCGGTGTACAGAAATGTTTTCATGCCTTTGTCATTTTCGGTGTGCCAGCTAGCTTAGTATGAGTTATGGATGTATGTATATTAACAGTAATGCTATTCAGGAAGCGTCATATATTGAACTGTCTGCATTTGCATGGTCATGGACTGACTGACATGTTGGTCACCAATCAACACCCTGAGGCGACCAGAGGAGGATGGGTTTCCCCCTTGAGCCTGGTTCCTTCCGAGGTTTCTGCCCATCTGCCACAGGGAGTTTATCCTTGCCACTGTTGCCTTAGGTTTGCTCCTGTGGGGGTTTAGGCCAGGGTTGTCTGTAAAGCGTATTGTGACAACTGCTGTAAAATACACTATACAAACAAAATTTGATTGATTGATTGATTGACTGATAGATAGTTGGTCGGTGGATTTTACAGTGAATGTTGGAGATGAGACTAACCTGTGAAACCCAAGTGGGGTGTTTTATTTACAAAAGTGCCCCCAACTATTATACAAACATTTATATACATATACAAAACAAAAGAATCAGCACATAAATTATGCCCATTCAATTAGACTGCCAACCACAGAAGATGACCTGTTTAATTACGCATTATCCGGACTGTACCATTTCCATACAATATTCAATTATCTCAAGAAATTACAGCATATTTCCACACATAGAAATTATTATACACATATTAATTAGTTGCGGCTTTATATCTAATAATCACATATCATTTTGGGCACGAGAAATATTACCGACTACACTCTACCGTGTCCCCCCGTCTAAAATAGCCAATTCTTCTTCTCCAGCGCTTCCAATAAAATTGCACAGAATCGTGACATTCGGGCACGTCATTCCAGTTTGAACATGGAACAAACGAATAAACAACGGTTAGTAGCAACTCCTAACATTGCATTTATTGAACATATACTAACATATACTTTAGTATACTAAAATAAATCTATTTAATGTTTGAAACCAGATGTTTAAGTTATTTGTAGTACATTATGGTGGTGAGCCGATGCACAGTAGCGAATGTGTTTTAGTTGACAAACTGCCAAACATAAATGGTGCGCACTACATTTATGAAAGCGTCGTGCGCGGGCCAAACAACCGCTTCCATTAGCATATACACAGTTAAAACCCGATCGTTCAAAAAAAAAGTTGTACTAGCAAGAGAGGAGGGTTCCCCCGTTACATTAGGTCTTGTGGTGTTTACTTAACATTAGAAATCTACTTTTTGATGTGGCTTTGGCTGAAAGCGTCTGATCAATTATTACATTTTAAATTACAATTATGTTGCTCATTTGGGGAGTGCAGCTTGATTCTGTGCCTGGAATGAGTGGTGTGGGCATGCGTGTGAGTGTGCATGCGTGTTGTCTGTCTGTGTATGTTTTTATGTGTGCATTAGCCTTCGTTATCTGTAAATAACACTCCATTCATCTTGTGAGTCCATATGTAACTGACATGTTAGCATCCGGTATGGCGTGACCTTCAGTAATAGTTTAAACTTAAAAAAGTGATTTTATTTAATCTTCATCTGTATTTACATTTCCAGAGGTTGCACAGAAATTTGAGGTCAGCGCTCATGACAGTCCATTGTTCTGGCATATTGAACTGAAAAGGGGTCTTTCTGAGGTCACCTGCTTTAGCTGCCCTACGCTGCCAGGAGGGAGCAGGGTTGTAGCTCACATCAGGATCTATTGTCACCACTCTTTCAATCTATTGGCATTTTAATTTTTATAACCTCTGATGCATGGAGAGAGCCTAAATACAGCTGCTCCTCTGTTTCTCTCTCTCTCCCTCATCATACACACACCACACATACTACACACACACCCACACATACACACACCCACACACCGACACACACACCCACCCACCCATACACACGCAAACACACACTCACTCAAATGGGGCTAGGCTACTTGGTTTGGATTCCCACTGCCAATCCAGTCACTTATCACTTATGTAACCATAGCAACCTGAGTAGGAAGTTCTGAGCATTTCTTGCACTGTTTGGGCAGAAGGGTGGTGTTAGAGTCGGATGTAGATCAGTCTGATGTAGACTGATTCACCCAAGCACTTATGTACAGGTACAATACCTAAGGAAGAGTATTTCACCTACTATTCAGGATATGCTGTATACAAATACATATGGGTTATTATTATTACTATTAGTATTACTACTGCTACTATTATTATAAATAATAATCATAATAATAAAGAAGTGGAGAAACTCACCTCAATCCCCACCGATGTGTTTCTCCCGCTTGGGTGATGCACAATGGACATTTTGCGCTAGAACACTCATAGTGCTTTACATTTGAGATTTGGCTAATTGCCCATTTTAGTAAATAATAATTAAATGCATCTAATGATCTATGAATCACCATTAACACATGGCCTGAAAAAAAAGTTCTTAAAAGGCATTATTTACTGTTTTTTTAACCCTCCTGTTATGTTGCGGGTCAAATTGACCCTTTTTAAAGTTTGAAAATCTAGGAAAAATACATTTTTCTTTGGGTTCAGATGACATTTTGCTGCTAGCCTAATTAGTGTTTAACATTTTGAGATATGGGTAAATTGGCATTTAGTAATTGAAATATATAGGGCATTGATCATGAACCATTTATCACTGCCTAAAAAAAGTCAAAAGGTTAAGTTACATAAAATCTTGCTAAAACAAATGAAGTAGGCTTAATAAGTAGGATGAGATTTCCATTGGTCCTTGAAGTAAAAAAAAAAAAAAAAAAAAAAGCCACCATGTTTAGTTTTTTATTACTTTGAACTTTGGCCTCCATTACTGCAGTGTGTCCTATCTGTGTGTTAGGTATACAAAGCAGGTCACTGTGGAGTCGCAGAAGGGCACGGGGTTAAGATGGGGGGTAAATTGTTTCTGCCTGTTACCAGTGCCCAGCTGGGGATGCATTGGTATGCTAAACTGGTGGTCTTTTCAACTTTTTGCCACCCTGTTGTTTGCCTTCTGTCAAATCACAGATTCTTTACATCCTCACAAACACACCAAATTGTATGCATATGCAAAGTTCAGACAGCCGAGCATTGCCCTGCTGGTCTTTTCATGCATTCCATGTTTTCTGCATTGTGCAGTAGGCTACTTTTGGTAGCTTTCTGCCGTAGCACATCCTGTGTGCTTGTTGGAAAACATGATTAGCGTGCCAAGACTTGTCAGCTAATTTTCCATCTGTATCTAGCTACTTGTCGTAGATTTTAAGCAACCAGGCTGCTCATTGTCTCCCAGCTATCCAAACCTGTGCGGGTAACACCCCAAAGACGGTCAGGTATATGCTCCTTTTCGCCCAAAGCTCTGTCTGTCTCTCATGCAGGTTTTGGCCAGTACCCAGATAAAGAGTACCAATTTTCACAGAGCTTTCCTTCCCCCCTTAATAAGTTGGAGAATACTCTCTGAGCTGTTATTAAACCATTGACTTTCAGAAAAGCAGGCAGGCAGGAGAAAGGAATTTTGTAGCCGTTGGCTAATTTCACTTCACTGCAAGAGCAGATCCAGCAGCTTCTGGAAACACCTTTATTTTTTGCATGGGGATTATGCGTACCTGCTTATCTTTCTAATGCAAATAAAGTTTAAAAATTAGCTCGAAAAAAATGTATGTGTGCGCCAAACTCAGATCCACCCAAAGTCAACTGCCTTTGTAATCAGGTTAAACTCATTTGAGTGGACTGCTGTGTCAAAACAGGGAATGAAGGTGCGTGTTAGGGTGAAAACTAATATGACTGTCTATCTGGTGGATGGAAGCAGTCGTATCATTTTTGAAGCAAATTTTTGAACCATGCTAGTGTTCTACCATGATATCTAGGCCTACTGTCCTGTCTCTGAATGACTGCCAAACCTTACATCACCTTTCCCTTCATTCCTTACTGTTCTTCCTTCTTTTATTCTTGTCTCCCTTACCTTTCTTACTCACTGTAGTTCTTGGCTACTTTCTTTGGTCGTATGCTTATTATGTACTATCCCGGTTTTGTATTTATTCGCTTTTTAATTTTTTTGTCCAAAAAAAAAAAAAAAAGAAAAAACGTATGTGTGCCAAGTTCAGTGTACGGTGTGCAATACGGTGTTTGACCTTGACTCCACGATCCCCCAATTGAGCCCACCCCCCTCCAGCTCTCCTTTACACCCCCCCTCAGGGCCTGCAGAGGCTCACGGGGTGCGAGGCCCCCCTGGGGACCCCGCTCTGCATTCACACGTCAACGGCTCGCCTTCAGGATTCCGCCATTTTCTCTCCCGAGAGGCCTTTGCCCATCTTTCCTCGTCCCCTCCTCTTCCTCCTGGGAGACAGGAAGTGAGACTGTGTCTCGTGTGGGGCTCCAGGTGAGGCAGGCTGGGCCGTGATTGGACGGGAGCCTCCCCGTACGGTTCTGTCAGCAGAGCTAATTCAGCCCGAGTCTTATCTCGCCTTGTCTGGGCAAAGATTTGCCTGCCTTTGAAAGGAATGAGCCGTATGGTGCTTTTCCTGTCCTTTCATATTTCATAAATCAGCTCCAAGGCTTTTCCTGTCTGGTCTGCCACCCCTGAAGGTGCTGGTCAGCACCTTGTGCTTTTGATATGAGCAGCAATGCAGAGTGGTGGTTAGGAATGCGGACTTGTGAGCCGAGGGCTGGAGTGTGGAATCCAATTCAGGGTTGGAATTCTTCAGGGACACTCTTGAGCAAGGTTACGGGCATGTATGGGTTAGATGTCCATGGTGATGACTGTGCTTTGACAGCAGGGGCATTAGTTAATTTCTGGAGGGCAGCGTGCAAACTATTATCCTATGCCAAAGTGACACGGGCTTTTTATAGCATTGTTTTAAGGTGGATGCAATCCTTTGAAGTTGCAGGTTTGACTCTCGAGTGTGGCACTGCTGCTTGCATGCTTGCAGACGGCGCTTATTCTGAATTACTCAACTAAATAACCGGCTGTATAAGAGTTCAAAGCCCACTTGCTGGTTTTTGATTCAACCACGATACATGCAGGTCTGTACCTTCAGATGTCCAAAAATGTACTTCTGTGGACATTCTCATATGTAAGGCAGCTGTGACTGATTATTTGTGGGGAGAAAAAATCACTAAATATAATATACTGTATAAATAATATATTGTATAAATATATATGTGTGTATATATATATGTATATATATATACAGGCCACACAGAGAGAGACCACTTTCTGATAGTTCTCACTGAGGACAGCTGTTAGTCTATGGGAGCAAATCATAGCCAAAGTTACATAACCCAGCCAATCTCATGGCGAGTCCCTTACTGACCTAAGCTGCTCAGAGACTTCATACACATATTTTGTCCAGAGATTTACTGAAGGAAGGAAACGTAAGTCCAACTAAATGATCTCACTGTTTCAATACAACAACTTTGTTTTATTGTGGTAAATATTTTAAAGTAAGAAAGCGGCAACAGAGAATGCGTGGAAATCTGAACATGTGAATCCCGGATAAAAAAAGTCAGGATCCTGTCAGTGGGGTGGTGGCTTTGTAGATCAAAACTGTTACACTAAAGCCTTCCAGCTATTAAAACTTTACATGTGTTTACAAAATTGTTTCCAGACATCTCCGCTACAGAGCCCAGGGCCCTAAAGCTGGCATGCCATTTGCTTTCCTGAAGTGTAGAGGAGGAGAGAGGGGCGGTGTATCTGTAGTCTACAGATTTATGAAAAGGAACTGCTTAATTAAAGCACAGTGGACCATAGCTGTCTGTTCACTGTTTGATATATGAAACGCACTTCAGTCGGTACATTTCTCTGGGTTTCAGCTGATGATGGCTTGCATTTATATTGTGCTTTTCTGACGCTCAAAAGTGCTTTTACGGTGATGAGGGGGAAACTCTCCTCAACCCCCACCTGGGTGATGCACGGCAGCCATTCTGCACCCGAACACTGATCACTGAGGTGGAGAGAATGAACCAAGTAAACAGGGAGATGATTAGATGGCAGATTGAGAATTTAGCCAGGACACCAGGGAGGCCCCTACTCTTTTGTATTAAGCATCATGGGATCTTTAATGACACACAGTGAGTTTGGACATTTTTGGTTAAACATCTTGTCCGAAATGACAGCATCTCCTGCAGCACAGTGTCCCTTGGACATTTTTGACCAGAGGGAGAGATCGCCTCTTTCTGGCCGACCTGCACAATTTCCAGCAGCAACATTGTTTTCCCAGGAGGTCCCCCAGCCAAGTACTAACCAAGCCCACACCTACTTAGCTTCAGCCCCGCACATGGGTGTGCAGGATACATAGGGCTACTGTTCACCGTTCCATGTGTGTACCAGTTATGGAATATCTCAGCACTTTTAAAATCAGATATTTAGCTTATGCTGCAAATCTGATGCCCAAAATTTTGCTTAGGAGTATGTTGATATGGAAATTGGATTTACTCATGCTTTACAGTATTGTTGTTGTTGTTGTTGAGGTGGAGGAGAAATGGCTGTGGATTTCAAAAATAACACGGCAGTGTGTCATTACCTCTCCACTCTCGCCTCACAATGGAGCTCGACTGTCACCCTGCAGCTCCCTACTGAGGCCTCATCTCCACTGTTTTTGGGAGGTAAATATCACTGTGTGCTGCCCTAAATATCTACAGCAGGCATAGATGCATTCGCTGGGACTAGTTCAACCTACTTTAGATTGATTAGAGTTTAGTATTTAGTCGTTTCATTTTATTCTCATTTCTACTGTGAGAGACGAAGACAGAGAGAGCGAGAGAGAGACTTTGAAACGGTGTGTTTTTTTTTTTTGTTTTTTTTGGTGGGGAGGTGGATTCAAAAACCACAGGAATTTTTTTAAATGTACGGTAAAACTGTGCCAACTTGTTACAGACTAATGACAAGTGCAGTTACAGACGTGCAGAGAAAGAGAAAGCCGCAGGATGTCAGGTTCACCCTGTGCTTTGTGTTTGGGGGGGGGCGGGGGGGGCGCTTTCTGTTGAAACCACATTCACCACTGGCTGGATTACAGAGTGGAAGGTAGCGTTCTGTTAACATGATTTAGCGACTTGACTGAAGGTTTTGACCACAGAGCGCGGCGCTCGCCTATACCCCAGCTGGTGGGCCTGATTGCCTGCCGTGTGTGAGTCACAGACACTTTTTGCAATAAGTGGTAATGTATGGTTATCAAAGCTTTTTTTTTTTTACCGTTCAGCTCAAAGAAAGCCATGTCCTCTGTCACTGTCAGAGAAATCTGGAGGCCTGGCTTTATTTCTCCCTCTTTCAGGTCCTCAAAAGGTGCTTCAAAGAAGCTGTGAGATTCAGAGTGCCTGTGCGCTAACAGCTAAAGACATGTGCTATCATGCCCTCGAATGGAGAATCTCGGCTCCTCAAAACAACCCAGACATCATCAGTATTGCAGCCCGGGTATGTGATACCCAGATAGCACTTGACTCAGACATTTTGGCTTAACACCGAAAACAGCCGCTCAAACCTGTAACACCTTGTGTAAGATCTCTTCCATTCCTCTTTCGAAACAGCCCTTCTAAACCTGAACAAAACCTTTTTGGTGTTTCAGGGGGAAGGTGATCTGAAACTCAGAACATTGAGGTCCGGGTGTTGCAGCAGATAGCAGGAGGTTCCCCTGCATAATGCCCAACCAAATGGCTGTGCCGTCATTTACCATTCCACTGTGTTGCCTCTTCAGACTCATTGGCTCTGATTCAGAGGGTCTTTCTAAACTTAATGGAAGTGGTTGCATAGATAGGATTTGGGTAGATAATAGACAGGGGCTTTGGGTGTCTGCTTTTTTTTATTTTTTTTAAAGGCAGGCTAGACTGAGAGGCTGTGAGTTTTCATAGTTGCATCAGCCCGTAGTGCGATGTGTCTCAGAAACCCAGTCGGCGCGACTCCCCTCCTGGCACCGTCCCACCTCTGGCCTCGTGTCAAGGAAGCGAGCGCAAGACAGTGCAGTGCCAGGCGAGCGCAAGATAGTGCAGTGCCAGGCACCCCGGGGGGGGGGCAGCCCCAGCGCCAGGGATTTTGGGCCCTGCGATAAGACCTTACATTGGGCCCCACCACCCCAGGCCACCCTTGTCCCTGCACAATTTCCACTTACAATTACGATTGCTGCAAATTTTTTGGGGGCCACTGTCAGTCCCCTAACCCCTGCCGTTGCAGCAGACTACCCCTACATGGGCAGTGGTACCTTTTAGAGCTGTCTAAGAATGGGGAAGTCCGTGCACACTGCCTAGCAATATAGACATGTACAAACAGATATTTGTTCCTAACATAAAAATAACCATAATGTAATGTGAGAAAGGCATCAGTATGTGTATGTTATGTAATGATGAGCCTTTCTCTGGACATATAGTTTATGGTGGTGATGATGATGAGGATCATAGTACCTTTCTACCTCAAAAGTGAGAATTTTGATTTCACTATTAGGATCGCTTCTTGTCGATAGTAATTTATAAAAAAAACACTAGAGACCCTTTGACAAGAGCTGTCCTTATATGCTGCAGTAGAAAGGTGGAGCTACAGTAATAACTCTCTATGCATGTGCTTCTCTTTACCTCTCTCCTGATGAGTGGCCAAAGGCTCCATTAGGGATGCCTAGCCAACAGGATGGTGCTGCTGGTCAGCACAGCTCTTTCATCTCTCTGTTACCTGCCTGCCTGTATTTACCATGCATTGCTGTGTGACTGGGCACCTTCACATCTGCTGCCAATGAGCAATGTGTGTGTTAAACCCCTTTACTTCCTGTGTAGTGCGACAGGTCCTTACTCTAGCAAACAGATGTTGTTGATTAATCTCATGTCCCTTCTGATTTTTTTGCATTATTATTATTTATTTTATAATTTTTAAAGTTTAAAAAAGTCGAAGGTTTGCTGAACAGAGATGGAGATGGTCTTTGAGACTGACTGTATCGCATGGTTCAGGTTTTGGGTGTTTAACATGTTTGTCCAAAGAGCAGCTACAGGCTGTGGGCTTCACACATTGCCTAGTTCATACAGCCATGCATCTCAGCAGTGTGTGTAACTGGGAAACCTAACCCATGACTGCCCGTCATCCGGAGACCTGAACACGTCAACCCATCAATGTTAGGCATTCCTGCACACTGCTGGAGAACAGCTGTCCCAAGGTGAAAACACTGAGGGCATACTGAGAGTGGAATGGAGGGAAAGTCAGTGTTGACCGGGTCTAGAGGAAGCCATTAACCGATGGCGTTTTTTTCATGGGAAGCTGGCTTTCATTCTGGGGCTTCACTGACCTTAACTCCCGGGTCACCTGCTTTCACGAGACCCCCCCCCCCCCCTCTTTGGGGCCGCCTCATTTCCAAAATGAGCGTTTTTTAAGGAAGACTGAAATTAGACTTGGGAGAGGACCTAACGTCCTGACAGATTTAAACAATGCGTGGTCAGGCCCTAAGCTTGTGCAGGCTGTCCAGCATCGATTTCCTGATGCAGGAATTAGAGGTCATTAGTGCAGTGCGCCGTGTGCCTTTTACATTAAAAAGATAATCGCCCTTTCCCTTTTTTTCCTCGTAGTAGGGTTTGCGTTTATTTTTGGCAGGTGAAGGATGTTGGTTTTGTGAGGTAAAACGTTTATCCGGCCTTGCCAGGTGTGTGCACTGAAATAAATGCTGATATCTCCTTAAAGTATTACTTTTCACTGCGCCAGTGACAAGAATTGGTCTTGCGGTTATGGTTGCCACCCAGCTGGTATATCACAAGCCTGGCCAGTATTTGTGTGGGCTTTCATTTGCATGTCAGTATTTGTGGAAGCAGGCCAGTATTTCTAAGATATTATGACAAAGCGTATAATTGGATTCCTGTAACAATTTAACAGAAACTTAATGATGTACACTTGCAGTTTCATGTGTATAAAAGTCCACATTAAAAATATTACTCGAATCACTACATTGTGGCATTTTGTCTGTGTTGTGTCAATATACATGACATCGTATAGTCTATGAAAAAAATATAGGACATGTCAGAGAAATCAGAACAGCAGTGTGCATACTTTTGCATAGGACGGCAACCTTACTCTATAAATATTATCATGCACAAATTGATAAATATTTGAGAAATACGTTCAAGCGTTTCCCCTGGCTTTTATTTTCTGAAAGAAGTGCAGTTTCAGGTTGCCGTTCAGGTGTTTTGTGCAGATGTGCTGTTTTCCCAGCAGCTTCAGGGACAGGAAAAAAATATTCATTTGAGAGTTCAGGCTCAAATGCTCTGTCTCATGTTGCGGAATGGTGGTGGTAGGAGATAATCTAATGTACACTCTTGTCTCTCTCTGTGTGAAGCGAGTTGTTTTTTAGAATGTCATGTGACATGCCTGGATTCCCCTCAGCTTTGTCACAACACCCATGACCTGTGAGCGCTCCAAGGTCAGAGAGGGCTGTAGCCTAAACTTACTGTCAATAAGTTTATTCTAGACTCACAGGGGGGAAAAAATGAAAAGAAATTATTATTTACTTTTTTTTTTTTTCTCCAAAAGTGGGTGTACCAAATATTTATAAATGTGTCTATTTAAAATTCGCTGAGTAACTCTCGGTTGGATCTAGGTCAGTTTTACATTTGGAGACTCTGAGGAAAGTCTTTATGCCTTGTGTTCTCGCTCGTGGAATAACCCCAAGTGTCAAGGAGCCCACAGGAGTCTCACTGTTTCCTGGCCCTCTACTGTTCACAATCACCTGTATGTTATAGGTTTCGAACCCCTTGGTTTTGAGAACATAGATACAGTGAGAGGTTACTCCACAAAGGCCTGCGTTCTACAGAGAGTATAGTTAAGACATTAGCTGAATGTTTCTCTGCTTTTTTTGGAGTCATATAATTAATGTCCACCTGCTTTCCTCCTCCAAGACATGGTGCAGAATTATTACATTCTTTCGTTTCTTGCTATCATCGTGCCTTTATAATTTTTATAATTTCATATTTCTTATTTTTTAATGTCCTATATCATAATCTGAAAGAGGATGCTGGTGGATTGTCGTGTTCAGTTTATGAGGAGCTGGCATTGCACATTTGTACTTGTGGCTGGACATGTTTGGCTTGCACATGTTTGTAACCATTTGTAATGCTGTTGTGATTAGAGAGTACGGCTGATATCGTAATAGGTCTAGATGAAGGGTGGAAGTGTTCTTGGTTCTAAAACTGATTTTAGAGGGATGGTGTTCCTAGGCTGTTTTTTTATGGCAGAGAGCTGTTCTTGGGTTGACTTTCAGGAAATGCTGGTGACTGTAGAGGGTTGGGGTTTTTTGAAGGAATGGGGTGGGGATTTCTAAAGGCACATTGTTTTGGATTGACGTGGTTGGTTGTAAAGACTTGGAAATGTTCCTGAGGCTGCAAAAGGTTCTGAAGGGTGAAAGGTGGCTCCAGGGGGAGGCCCCCGTTTGGGGGTAGTAAAACTCCACCTGCCGATAGTGTGGCACTGCAGTAAAGGTGTTTTCACCTCTGTGGAAAATATGACCTTTGACCCTGCCACTTGAAGGTCAACCAGAGGTGTTGAAGCATCTCCAGGCTATTCAGAATCATCTGTCGGTTTACGTTTGACCCCTGTGTGACGAGGCTAGTCTTCAAGGCCACTGCTAAGGTCATTTGCCTGGGTTCAATCAATACTTGTCTTTCAGCTTAGTTTTCAGTTATATATGGAGTAACGTTTTTCTTTTTTTTTTTTCTTTCTTTTTTTACAAATGCAAGTTTGCCAGGTAAATTTTGGTAATTTCTGTACTCGCCAAAATTTTCATGAAGTTGTACCTCATGTTGTTGTACCTGTGAGCAGGGTACTTAACCTGCATTGCTTCAGTATATATCCAGCTGTATAAATGGAAGCAATGTAAATACTGTCAGTCAATCTGGATAACATGCCCGTAATGTAAGTTGCGTTAGTGTTTTGTATGTCTAACTCTGAAAGACTTTTTACTGAAATAGCAACATTTTTTCTTTGCTTTTGGTGATGCACCCTGTTCAGTCAGGATTGAGTCAGTTGTGACATTTTCCCCATCCTCAAACTTCTACCATGTCCACGTTGCTTCCTTTTTGGCACAGACAGTATTTCAGAAAGACAGAAAGATAGACAGAGCAAGTGAATGAGAGAGAGAGAGAGAGAGTGAGAGAGAGCTCATGAATGCCCCATTCCAACTACAAGGCTGAAATTTCTATGGCACCAGGCCTGCAAAATCAAGACAGGAAGCAACAAGGTAAAATGACACCAGTGGGGAACGGCAGTCATCTGTCACTTAAACCTGCTGGACACCGAGAGGAAAACAGAGGCCTGATCAACAGCATCCAAACGAACACTATCAGACTGAGGCTCTGTTCCATCGAAGCTCAATGAACCACACAGAGAGTGGTCAACGTGTGGAATAGCTTGCCTGGACATGTAGCGGTGGCAGAAACACTGGGGGTATTCAAGGCCCGGCTTGATACAGTGTTAGATACTATCTAGCTTTTAGGTAAACTAAGCATTAAGTACAGTCTAGTGGTAGGAATAGACGAGCAGTGTTGGGCTGAATGGCCTGTTCTCGTCTTACGTTATATTATGTTGTTATGTTATGTTATGAACCCTTTTCTGCATTTTCAGTAACAAAAGGTATATTTTTTGTCTTTTCTTTACACAAACTCTGTTTGATATCCTTGTCATGTTTTACTCTTGTTGATTGCCGAGACTTCAGAACTCATAATCCTGTGTGTCTGAAAAAAAAAACAGACAATGGGTTTGATTAAATGCGTTAAATAAGTCCAGAATAATGAATAAAGACCTTTAGTAGCATATTTTCACAAAGGATTTATAGCTTTTTTTTTAAAATGTTCATACTTGTTTGGCGGGTGGACTAGGAGGCTGGTGAACATCCACTGGTATTTTACATAATGCGAGCCCACACGATAAACTGACAGCTTCTCATCGACTCCTCTGCTTTTTCCTCTTTCTGTCAGCCCTGTGAGGACAATGGGGGTTAAAGCAGGCGGCTGTGAGTGCTTCTCAGGCATGTGGTTGAATCGGGCCTTTTTGAAAGAGGTGTGGCGACCCTCTGAATTCCTCTCAATTCCCTCTCTCATCTCCCTCCCTCTCTCCTCTCCTCCTCTCTCTCTCCTCTCTCTCTCCTCTCTCTCCTCTCTCTCCCTCTCTCTCTCTCTCTCTCTCTTCTCTCTCCTCTTCTCTCTCTCTCCTCTCTCTACTCTCTCTCTCTCTCTCTCTCTCTCTCTCTCTCTCCTCTCTCTCTCTCTCTCCTCTCTCTCTCCTCTCTCTCTCTCTCTCTCTCTCTCTCTCTCTCTCTCTCTCTCTCTCTCTCTCTCTCTCTCTCTCTCTCTCTCTCTCTCTCTCTCTCTCGTTTCAGGGACTGTCCACACAACATTTCTCTGTTACTCTCCGCTCTCTCTGCCCGGCCCCTCGGACACATCTGGTCTTGTTCGTCGTTCGGGGGACTGATTTATATTAACTTACCAAATTTAAAAGCCGTTGGTCATTCAGGAACATTCGCTTTTTTTATTTCGTGGTTCGTCGAGCAGTGAAAATAACACGCACCACAAATAGGATTTGATTGCTCCCATGATGTCATGGTTCACCTTATTTTTTTTAAAGGTGCCCATTGATGGTCTGTACTTCTTTTGCAGCTGTGTGGAGAGTTTTTGTTTTGTTTTGTTTTTTAGCTGCAGGTTTTCCTCTCATGGTTGCCAATAGAAGTTGAGGCTATGCTCAAGTGAATGTTCGGCAGGTGACCTCTGCACACTTGTACTGCTGGCCCTTCCGAGCGAGTCTCCACGGCGACGCCCTGCCAAATCGGCTTCAATTACACAACATCCATTCTAAGCAGACACCACAAGCTACAGCGTGGCCATAAAAATAGCCTGAAAGTGGACACTGACTGTCGGTCATTAAATGGTTCGGGCATTTGGAAGGACTTCTTTCTTTTGTGTTAACCATGTACAGTGCACTTGACGTATTGACTGTCAGTTTAGTCTAATGATGAGAGAACTGGGCTTGTAACTCGAAAGTTGTGGGTTTGATATCTAGCCATTGTACTGTCATTGTACCCTTGAGTTTGGCTTGAGTGATTGATTGATGGAAATTTACTTGATAACCATCAGAAAAATACAAGAGGAAGTTCAACCAGGAACATCATCAAGTACCAACCTCACAAACTATCCATTTTGGTCCTTGAAGTGTGTGTTGGGGGTGGGGCATGGCAAATTGGCATGCATCCATAGGTCAAAAATAATGTCATATCCTACAATCATTTACAATCTCAAAATACATATCTACATAATGTAGTGGAACCAGCCACACCAACACTATACAATTAAAATCAACTTTAAAAAAAAAACGACTCAATAAGAGACTAATATGCGATACCGAAATCCAGCAGTGCCTCGCTGCAGGGGAAACGCAGCAGGCTGATGGCTGCAGCAGGTGCTGGCAGGTTCGGTGGTTTGGGATCGAGAGCGTACTGTAAGGAGAAAAGCCCTGGCTGAACGGCTGGTGTGGAGGTCAGAGTTAACGTTGCTCTGGGCCGTGCTGCGGCCGGGGGAACCGGATCCAACCGGAGCTCAAGCACAGCTGCCCGCGCTTCCTTCGTGACAGTTAGCCCCGTCCATCTTTAGCCTGTTTAACCCGGCCATTTGTTTAACAGGGAGGTCTTCCAGCATGCGTTTTGTTTTTTTGTTTTTTTGTTTTTTTTGAAGCAGTGTGAAGCCACTGGGAGTTCACGTCCTGCTTCGGGAATGGCTTGAGGATGTGCACAGAGCCTTTTCGAAAAGTGCTAGTGTCTACACTTGAGCAGGAGCATTTCCACGATAGCCACTGATAAGAGCTGTCTCATCCATTCCTTTTGTGCTCCCGCCAGTGGTTTGCATTGTGCGGTCCCTCTCCGCCAGAGTTGATTGGCTGCAACGCAGAAATGGGGCACAAATGGAGAGATGGCTCAGTGCCACTGGCCCTTTCCTGTCATTAATAAACACCATGCGCTTACGCCCCCTCCCCCCCCACCACTGCACCCCACCCTCCCCCCTAGGAGGTGGCATGGGTTTCAGTGCTTTGCTTTTTGAGGCCCCTGCAGGGCTGGTCACTCGTGAGGCGACAGGAAACAGGAAACAGACCGTATTTTATTCCGTCACACCGCTTATCTGACCCTGGCAGAGGGAACAAAAGTCTTTTTTTTTTCTTTTTGTTTGTTTTTCTTGGTGGTATCTCTGAAGCGGGCGACCGCGGGCTGGTGGGGAAGGCGGGGGTCACAGGCATGTGCCCACATCTCTGTGCCACGACCGTCCCTGGGTGATGGAGTGCCCCCTTTTGTGCTCGACCGTTCTTCCTCTCTCTCTCTCTCTCTCTCTCTCTCTCTCTTTCTTTTCTCTTTGATGTTAGCGCTGAACGGTCACATCCAGGGCACTTTCGTAAAAAGGAACGGTCACGGATCGCTGGCGTTCTCTGATCCGGCTGGTGACAGAAGAGACACCTAACGACCAGGCCGTCGCCATAGCAGCGCAGCAGGGCGTTGCCGTCCACAACGGCGGCATCCCGTGCATTATTATTTTGCTCATGTTAACCGGGTTGAAATGAGGCAGATTCGCAGCTGTCAAGCACTTTAATTTAAATTAGGGAGCGACAAGTTGCTGGAAGCAGATGAAAAGATGCCTCTTTAGCTGCAGGATGTTTCCATTTGCTCCGGACACGACGCAAGGCTGCGTCGGAAGTGTAGCAGGGAGAACCGAGCTGCGTCTGGAGAATCAAGCGGCCGTTACGTTTCCTCCGGAACGCTTTGTGAAGCAGAGGGTATTTCCCATTTCTCTCTTTGCTAGCCTTATACGCCACTTCCCTCTCCCTTCATCGGTCTGTTTTGACTGTAACACTGAATGCAGCCTCCGTCAGTGAACGCCAGCCATTCATTCTGAAGGAAGAGGAATTCTGGGTAATAAATTTGCCCCTGAATGTTTTCTTTTCTTTGAGGTGGGCATGGTCACGGGTTCACGGACAGCTGAATAGTACGCCATGTATTCCTCACACGTTTACACACTGAACTGGTTTCTCTGGTGAAACTGTCCACTTGCTCCAGCCGTTCCCTCAGTGGACGTTTTGAGTTCAAGGCATTCTTTGGGTGGTGTGGGTAGGCAGTAAGTCTATGGCAAGTGTTATGTTATGTTATGTTATCTTATTTTTAAAAGGAAATTACATTGCATTGCATTACAGGTATTTAGCAGACGCTCTTATCCAGAGCGACTTACGCAACTTTATATGACAACGTGAATACAAGTCCCGGTAGTTTTTATTTTGTTAACACTAAGCATCAAGTCAAGTAAGTTAAGTACCAATGATTTCAGTTTTCAAAGTCTTTGGTTCATGATGAGAGTAGGCATTTCGTATTGCATGTCCCAGAATGCATCTTGGCTGACCGTCGTCATGGTGTGAAACTCTATTCGTTTGTACTTTGGTTTAGTTTAGTACAGGGATTGTAACACGTGTAATTATTTTGCGGCACCAGTCTAGTCTACAAATACCCTAGAATTTCTGTATTTGCTGGTAAAGTGGTTTTAATCCATAAATGTGCGGTTTACAAAGCACTGTGCTGAATCGCCCTCCCCGGTGTCTCCTAGATCACCAGATGGCTGCTTTGTCAGGTTGCTGCATTGTGTGAAAGTGGAACAGAACAAGGTCTTGCGTTAGTTCTTGTTGACAGTGGGCCTTTCCTTGAGGACAGGGATAGTGGCGGCAGTGTAGCACAGTGAGTAAGGAACTGGGCTTGTAACCGAAGGGTAACCATAGGTTCTGGGTAGGACACTGCCGTTGTACCCTTGAGCAAGGTGCTTGACCTGCATTGCTTCAGTATATATCCAGCTGTTTAAATGGATGCTATGTAAATGCTATGTAAAAGTTGTGTAAAGCCGCGTTTCCACCGCAGGAACTATACCCCGGAACTAGGAACCTTTTGAGGAACTCAGTGCGTTTCCACCGCAGGAACTAGGGTCTAAATTTAGTTCTGGGGGCTTTGTTTTACCCCCCAAAACGTTCCTGCTCGGGGGGTAGTACTTTCCGAAAGTACAGGAACCTTTTGGGTGGAGCTTGCAGCGCTGAACATTTCTGATTGGTCGAGTACTCGTAGCATTTGTGTTGTATTTATTTTCCGCCATTACCCGCCATGTTTGAAAATATGCAGCGGCAAACCAATTTATTTTCATAGTAACTTCAAATCAAACTTGTATGTTATGCGGCGCAGTAGCCTACTTTTGGTTATAACTTGTCAACGTCTTGGAATTATAACGTGTGCTCTTCTGTTCTTTTCTTGCTTTAGTATTCGTTTTATAAAATGCTAAGCATTCGTGCTGGGACAACATATTACGTAGGCTACCAAAACATTCAAACGGATTAATTCGGTTGCTGAATATTTTCTTCCGGATTTTCTTTGTTAGCCCGTTGTAATTGACTCAAAACGTTTGATAGTTATGTGAGGTATGCGGTAGTTCTGCATAATTAACATTGGTGATACAGTACAAGCAAACTGGAAATCACCTTCCGCACTTTTTATCCGGGTAAAATAACAGGTTAATTCTAGTAATCTTCGCTTTATCTTTTTCAGACTGCCGTAATTTTACTCAATTTTACTGCCATTTTTCAATTCCACGAAAAGACCAGGAAGACTATGGACTCATTTATGGTGCATGGTTCGCATCTGGAGGGCACACTTCGCTGCTCGGCTAGCAGTAACTTCGAAGGAAAGCAAACGGTGGCTGTACCGCTACTAATTTACATTTTCACGCAAGTCCGAGTTTTCGTTCTATTCTTGTCATTTTGCGATTAGCCTATATGGAATTGACAACGAGAAAGTAATAAAACAGCAAATTGTTTACAACCTGTGCATGTTTTCTGCTGTTAATGAATGTGTTTGAGAGGATATATGAAAATCAATAAATACAAAAGTAACCATATATAGTCATTGTTGGTAACCCGTTGTATATAAGTGGAATAAACCTCTCCGGGCTGTCCCGGTTATTAGAAAAGAATGTAGGCTACTTCGGTGGTAGTATGGGGTTACAGAAGAAATCATAGGACAGATGGACCGACGACAACGTCAGTGGGCTAATTTGCCTAATCTTCGCGGTACTTTAGACCCCGGTGGAAACGCAGACAACCATTGGCTGAAGGAACCTTTTAGTTCCTGGTAAAGTAGTTCCTGGGACTGAAAGTTCCGGGTAATTTTGGTGGAAACGCGGCTAAAGTCGCTCTGGATAAGAGCGTCTGCTAAATGCCTGTAATGTAATGTAATGTGATGTCATGTAATGGATGAGTTTGCCGGAGAGTCCTGATTTGTCGGTATTGGCGGAGGAAAAGCACCGACCTGAGTATCAATAGCGGGAAAAAACTGAGCGAGAGTCAAAATGCGCTACCCTGGACACCGTCGGCCACATTGTTGTTTTAAGGGATATTCCCTTGATCTTTTCTATGCATTTCTGAAACAATGTTTACCATTTGGGTTCATTCCATTTACAGTTTTTAATAGATCCTGTCAGTTAAAAAAAGATTTCTGTGATAGCATTTAAAGATATTTCGTATCATAAACTAAAAATCTTACTACTAGACACTCATTATACTGAGTGAGGATTTTGTATACCTTGGCATCCATGTGTCCATGTACACTGTATTTTGCTAATGGCCAGTCCACTGGAGCTCAGACATAAGCGTGGGAGTGCATCCGTTGCTGGTTTAGTCACGGGGGTTAGAGCAGGGTGCTATCTGCCTGCTTGTGTGGTTTCACTTTGGGAATCCCACTCAACCCCTGTCACCTGCTTCTCTGCTTGTTTTGTTTTTCTCACTTCAAACGCGTCGCATCTCGCCCCTTGACCCCATGTTAAAGTTCAGCGCGCTGTTAGTTGAAATATGTGTCTGGTCACAATGTTTTTACGTCTGAGGGCGAAGCGGATTCCCGTGTCGCTTGCGTGACCTTCCCCTCCGCTGGAGGACGTGTTTCCTTGATGCCAATCTCCCTGGCAGCGCGGAGGGCAGCTGGGACAATATTGTTTTTCGCTGCGGCCTGTCTGAACACGGGCCTCGACTAGTCTGGGCTGTCGCGGAATCGGCGGGTGATTGACAGTTCCCTTTAGTGTCAGTCAATAAAATGCCACAGGTTTCTGAGGATAGCTCAAACGACTGAGAGAGATTTGGACTGTTGGGTTATGGAAAAGTTTTGTCAGAAGCAAATGGAAAAAGTATAAAAGCATTTTATACCTAAAAAGGACATTCTTCATTGCTGTCCCATAATTCTGTTTGTTTTTTTTTTTTGCAGAAATGTTTGCATTTTGTTACCTCTCATAGAGAGATTTGAGTTGAGAAGGGCCAAGCTGGGTATAATTGCAAGCACATGGTCGTACGCTTTGAGCCTTACAAACAAGCCGCTACGGTTTCAGTTCTGATATCACTCCTAGAGTGGAGGATGGTTCCAATTATTTTATTTGCAGCGACTGAGATTGTTTGTTTTGAAACCCCAGCGAAGCGGCGCACACACACACACACACACACACGGTTCAGTGCGGGGGGGGGGGCGGTCGCTAGCTGCAGCTGAAACCCGAGATGTCTGATTCTCTTCCCTCGTAATCCTGTCGGTTTGGAGTCCCGCTCGGCTAACTGTACTTCCACACGCCACAGGAGGCTTGTCTTTCAACTCACCTTCAGTCCCCCCCTTTGTGATATGGCATCCCCCTGGCGTGTGTGTGTGTGTGTGTGTGTGTGTGTATGTGTGTAGGTGGGTGGGTTGGGGGTGGGTGTGTGGGGGTTGGCCTCCTCGCATACACTATGTGTGTGTAGGTGTGCTGTATGTGTGAGTACGTTTTTACGTTACTCGATTGTGTTCTCCATATATGCGGTACATGTGATCATGCGCATGTTAGTGTGGGACCGTGCATATTTTGTGTGTGGGTGTGCGAGTGCGAGTGTGCGAATGTGCGTTTGGTTGTCATTTTATTATGAATCGAAAATAAAACTACAAATGAGAGGGTTAATAAATGTATTTCATAAGATTTCACCTTTATGCAGTTTTGCCTCTCAACCCCCACCCACCCCACCCCCCCAAAAAAAACATGTTTTATCTATTCTCTGGGGAGAAGGAGAAGCCAACACAAACCAATGTCCTCATAATTTCCCCCCTTTTAATCTCAGCTCCTGACAGCTTGTAATTAGACCCCCTGATCCCCCCCAGCCCCACCCCACACCGTGTTCCCCAGTGCGTTCGGCAAGCGGGCACTTGTGGGGCGGCTGTTCCGACACGTCTCTCGGAACAATGAGCCGGCACATCATGTAAATAAAACTTTTTTTTTTTTTTAAAGCTGAAGGTACGAGAGAGCCACATCGCCGGGGCCTGTCCCGCTGTCGAGCTCTGAGGCACCCCCCGTGCGGTCTAACTGAGCGCGCCCAGACTCTTGGGGCCGACGGCGGGGTTTGAAAAGGACAAAACAGCCGCGCGCGCGACCTAAAGAAAGGATGTGGCGTCACAGCGGCGTTTTCCATACCGCTGCGCCTCAGGAACAGGGTCCGCCCCGAACAAACAGCTGCGCCCAGCGGGTCCCCAAAGGTCACATGAGCAGCCAGAGACCAATTTAAGGGCCATTGTCTCCGCCGGAGTCCTGAAATACCGCGACTCGCGAGGCACGCTCAGCGCTTGCGGACGGAACAAATGACCTAAGGACACGGAAGCGTGCGTCCGCATCGCCTCTGTTTATTTTTTATGGGCCCCTTCCGAGGTGCACAGAAATAACGTTTGAAGCGTTTGGATGCTCCCGTGCTCCGGGTCAGGATTATGTTAGATTGACATGCAGCCTGAAAATAGTGAGAAGATCTAATGCTGGTATTTAACCCTTTGAAGAGTAGAGGGTTTTTTGGAATGTTCTTACAAAATTCAGTGTTCTAGAACTGAGCTCTGGTCCGAATTTCGTTAGATTGACAGGCAGCCTGAAAACAGTCTAATGCTGGTGTTCCTTTGAAGAGTAGGTTTTTTTTGGAAGGTTTTTTTTATTTATAAGTCATTATAAGTCAATATTATAGAACTCCATTGCTTTCAGTATTACCAGTAGTGATTGTTACATCAGCATTAGAATGTTCAGTTGAGAACATTCTGATCACATATTTGCGATCTCACCCCTTAAGGGATTAAGCATGTCTGAGGGAAGCTCACAGACATGCTTAATCATTTGTGTGTGCACTGTGGTCTGTACATTGCGGCCATGCTGTGGCGAGTCAAAGGTCAAAGCTTAAGCAACGAAAAGGGCACGATGGGTAATCACTACCCGACACGAGCTAAAAAAAAACAAAAACCTCCGGATGCAAACATTAGCATCCTGCTGTGAAGTTCTCACTGTCAACCCTCAATGTTCAGTTCTATACCTTTGCAGATAATCGCTGGGAAATGCATTGATTTCTCACGACATCACCTCCTGCCAGCTCTTTGTCCCCCTCCCGGAACATACCTGCTGTCACTCTTCCTATGAGACAGCTTGACAGCTTAAAAGGTGCGCTGTATGCATGCAGCGCGCGTAAATATAGGCTGTTTAGCGCCTGTGGGCTTACTTATACTGTAGCTGCCCAGCAGCAATGAAGACTGTCAGGAGGGCTTACATGGACCAACAGCAAGAGGGGGCCCACATAGATAAACAGCATGGGGAGACTACATCGACCCACAGCAAGGGGGGCCCACCTCGACCCACAGCAAGGGGGGCCTACTTGGACCCTCAGCAAAGGGGGCCTACCTAGACCCAGAGCAAGGGGGGTCTACATGGACCCTCAGCAAATGGGGGCCTACTTGGACCCTTAGCAGGGGGGGCCTACTTGGACCAACAGTTATGGGCAGGCTGAGCCCCAGGGGGCTGGTCCTGAAAAAAGTTGGCTCTGTCAGGCATTCACCCACTATGCCCTTCACTGCCTCTATTCTGTGAAATCTCCTCTGTACCTTATCTTATGGAAGGCAGCGTTCAGGTCTGCGAAACGTGACGGGTCACGTTAAGTTTGTGTGGGCAAGAGTCGCTCCTGCATTTCCAAGACGAAACAGCCTGCCAGGAAAAGAGATGATAACCAAGATTATCATTGAATTTTTTTTTTTTTTTTCTTAGCGTAGTTGCTTTCGGTTTTGGTCTCTGTTCAAGGCTACCTGGGGCTTGCTGAAGGTGGTGCTTTTAAAAACACCCTGTGCACAGCAGGGCATTCATCAGCCTGAGTGCCCAGCGCAGACAGATGTGAAATGCCAAACTCAGTCACAACCTGCTAAGTCAGCTGCAAACACCAGTCCTTTCTCACACAGGAAGAGTTCTGCTGCTGCTGGGCGGCAGTGTAGTATAACGGATAAGGAGCTGGTCTTGTAACCTAAAGGTCACAGGGAAGGACACTGCCGTAGTACCCTTGAGCACGATACTTAACGTGCATTGCTTCAGTATATATCCGGCTGTATAAATGGATGCGATGTAAATGCTGTGTATTGCTCTGGATAAGAGTATCTGCTAAATGCCTATAATGTTATCTAATGTAACTTGGACTCTGTGGTATAGTGGCAAGAGAAGGCAAGTGGAGACTCCCTCTTTAGACCTGTCTTCCATGGACCTGACCTCAACCGATATTCTGTGCGTCCTGAAAGCTTCCCACAGTCCACAAGCCTTTTTCATCTTTCTGCTCATTGCTGATTGGGAGGGGGGGTTGGAGGGGGGAAAGGCCTGTGGATCAGTGATGTGAGTGTTTTTGCATCTGCTCTCAGCAGGTGTACCAATCCCAGCCAATCCCCTCCCCTCCACCCCCAAACGGCTGGGAAGGCCTGCCTATACATTCAGAGTGAGCTGGGGGGACAGGGGGTGGCAAATTACTAAAGATTCATCTAGTCAAGAATAAGACCCTGTCTTACGTTATCTGGAGCGTCTCAACCAATCGAATTATCCCAGTGCTCCAATTTGCATCTGCAGTTGTTAGCGGCGGCCATGATGTCATGTAATAAGGTTCTTAAGTAGTGTAGTTGCTTAAGTAGTTGCTCATTTATGCAGACTACTCTGTGCATGTGTGTGTTTGTGTGTTCTCCATTCCTGTTATTGTCCCACAGCCTTTTTTTAAATAGTTCTTGACTTTGTCTTTCCCAAAGGCTTTTAAATAATTTATTATATATTTAATGATGGGCATGTAAATTAAAATTCAAAGTTCTTTATTGGCATGACAAAATTCGCATTTGCATTGCCAAAGATTTGGCAAGGAGCATGTGAATCATCAGAACAGTGTGATTGTATATACGTTCACATAAACAGTCTCAATAACATATTAATAACGCACTAATAAGAAAAATAACTACAGTTGATTATAAGCATATGTGTGTACATATTTATTTTGGTATTTAGAACACAAGAAGTACTCTGACCTGCTGAAATGATGGTGTAGAGTAATTTTACAGCTGTTTTTTATCAGGCATATGGCAATAATGAAAGCTTGTTTTGTGTGCATAAACATGAAATCATATTGAGCATCATAAGAGTTGCAGACTGTCTCTTCTCATGCTGTAAGGCTTCTGTGGCATTTAACTCTTTCTGTATCATTGTCTTTGTGGTGCGAAGGCTTTGCTTATTTTTCATCACCAGGACGAGGGGTGTGATTTTGGTTACTTAACCAAAAAAAATGATGACAGATGTATGAAATAATAAGTAACATTCCTGAAATGAAAAAAAAAAAAATAGCGCACAGTGGATGTCATAAGACAAAAACCTTGTGAATCCATGTTTACTTAATGATAGTGATCTCAATATGTAGTCTCCTTCAGTCTCCAACATTCTGATGATGTTTGAACCACCCTATCAGTAGTATGGAGAGTGAGTGTCTGCTGGGCATGGCCAAAGGAAATCGCGTTCCTCTGGACAGGGTAAGGACACCACTCACAGAAGTTCAGTTTGGGGTGGGGCGAGGGGGGGAGATGGATCACACCAACGGTCCGTTGACTGGCTCCCGTCGAAAGAATTTGGACGGTCAGCGCTTTCCTTTTGAAAAAGGCCCGGGATTGTTATTGCAAGCTGCTCATTCAGGAGAGCGGAGGATTTCGCGGGGAGATCAAGGTCTTTATTGGCTGGAGCCGTTTAAATGGGAGACGCGGCATGATGGGTCCCGGTGGAAATGGGAACTGGCGTGCCGTACCAACTGGAAATGCCAGGCGTGGCACCCTGCCAGGCGGGCGTGCAAACACCGGGAGGAGTGTGTGTGTGTGTCTGTGTGTGTGTGTGAGGTTGTCAAAGAGAGGGTGCTTGTAACAGAGGGGAAGCTGGGCAGGGGCACTAACCTAATTGCTCTGGCTGAAGTAGCAATAGAAATGAAAGGGTGTACCTTTTTGCCAGTGGCTTAGTTGGCTGTTGTTGTGAAAGCCATTGCCTTTCAGCTTGTAAAAAAAAAAAAAAAAAATCAAACAACCTGAAATACTTGAGTAATTTCGAACCAGGGGGGTGTCATGGTGGGGCAGTGGGTAGCTCTGTTACCTCACAGCAAGAAGGTCATTGGTTCATCTTTATGTGTGGAGTTTGCATGTCCTCCCCATGTCCAGATGGGTTTCCTCAGGGTACTCCGGTTTCCTCCCAGGTTTCTTCCCACAGAGACATGCAGGTTAGGCTAATTTGCTTATTGCCTATTGCCTGATAATTTTTATCACTCTTTTATAAAAAATAAAAATAAAAAAAAACCCATTTTCCTGTCACTTGTTACATGTTGCCCCATCCCAACACCTCTTGGTAATTTGTATTTGTCCTAATACTGTAGCTTATTCTTCTGCCTAGTTGGCTTTGCAGATGTTAGGCCAGGCTAGTGTTCACTGTTCTCGGCTAGAAATAGCTGTACAAAATAAGTATTGTACCTTACTGAACCCGTGTTTAGCAGTTGTCTACGACCATGAAATGCACTTTTTTGTACGTCGCTTTGGATAAAAGCGTCTGCCAAATGAATGTAATGTAATGTAATTGGAGAGTCTAAATGTACCCTGGGTATGAATGGTGTGTGTGTGTGCTGGACTGGTGGCCTGTTCAGGATGAGTTCCCGCTTCTCGCCCAATGCATGCTGGGATAAGCTCCAGCACATTGCACTACTGGCATTACTGACGCTCTTACCCAGAGGGACCTAAAGAGGGACTTAAACAACTTTTTACACAGCATTTGCATTGCAGCCATTTATACACTGCCACAGTGAATTGTAGGTTGTACTTTTCTTCTTTAGGAAAACCTGTTGTGATATTCGTGGAGGTTTTTTTTGGGTTTTTTTGGGGGGGGTGAGCTGTTGCTTGAGGTCCTCTTTTCTACAGCTTTTTGATGGATGTTAGCTGGGAGTGGAGAATTTGACCCCCGTAAAAAGAGAGTTTGGCTCCCCCCTTGTTTTACTGCAGGTCGCCGGCGGCTCCAGGGTGTGGGGTGACGTCGCTCTGCCCGAGGACCTGGAGGCCGGCCAGGGGGACCGGCGGTGGAGGCGGTTTCTCGCCGAGTCCGACGACGAGGACTTCGCTCTGGAGGACTACTCGGGAGGTGGGTGCGGCATACGAACGCGGCTTTTTGTAGCCGATTTACACGCAGCTGATGAGGAATAGCTCCTCACGCATCGCTCCGCACTCACTCTTGGTGAGACCACTTTGTTGGGCTTTTAAAGGGACACAACCTCCTGAAGCTGGTTCGCTGTGTAATGAAGTGCTTTGTTTTGGTTCTGAATCCTGACTGTGTCCACGCCACCTGTGGGCTGTGTCCCCATCGACAGTCTGCCCGTGGCATCTGTGCGTGACGGCTGCTTCTCAGTCACATTGACTGCGCAGAGAAAGCAGCACATGTTTTGGAGGAGAGTGAGGGCTTGCCCTTAAGAATTTACAGAGAAGACAGGCAAGCCCTCTTGAGACTGGTTTTGTGAATACGGCCAGCCATTTAAAAAATAAAATAAAATACCAGGGATAATAATTTTTTTAATTAAAAAAATAATAATTAATCACGAGAAAGTGGAGAGTGCCGAATTCTGACCCTGACTCCCCTGTGAGATTCACGCACCCCCATCTGCGGTACCCGAGACTCCAGCACACGGCCCTGGAATGGGACGGTGGAAAGGGTGTGTGCCAATGCCCCCGTGTGCTCTACGCTTTTACCTTCCACAGAGGGACCCAGCGGTGAGGAGGACGGGAGCACCCCAGAACCCACCGATATCGGGGTGGAGGTCACGCCCACGCCCACGCCCATGCCCACGCGCATCCCCACGCCCACGGGCACGCTCGTCGTCGCCACAAGTAAGAGCGCCGGGTCACAGCTCCCCGTTTCCTCCCCGGGGGGGTTGGGAATCGTTCAGTGGAGATGATGTGTTTATTTTACCACCCAGTCCATTAGGAGCGCTCATCGCTAATTAGCACTGATGATGACCCAGGGAAAGAAAGGAAGGGTTGGAACTGTTTTACCAAGCTGGTCTGGGAGCTGGAAAGCTGAGTGATGGACAGATGCCATGTGCACAGGGGTGCTGTAAGTGGGGGGGTGGGGGGTTAGGATGATTCTAAGGGCCCTCAGAAAATATTTAAACATCCCAAAATCCCTGGTGGCGCCCCTGCTAGTGCATACCAGATAACAAAGAAAATATTTAAAAGAAGAGAAAATCGTTTGTGCCTTTTAGTGCCTCCACCTTCTTATTTTATACTGATTATTTCGGATTTGCTCCCAGTTCATTTTGTTTGGTAATCTGCTGTTTAAAAATTGTTGATTTATCTGCAGATGACCACCTCTGCCCTTTTTTGATATACCTTGCCGGGCAATCTTTAATGTAAGGGCCTTTTACTAATCTCTGATTCAAAGAGAAGAAGCCACAGCCAAGCATCACCACACTTAGGGATCTTTTAGTATTTCATCCAGAAGGAGGATTGCTGGTCTGCAGAGGTGGAGAATCCAGGTTCAAATAATAAAAGTCCTCCCCATCATCTTCCTCCAATCACCTGGAATTTCCTAATTGGCACAGTTCTTCAGCCAAGAGTTGGAATTGGCTGAATTGATGAATTCAGCTGGCTGGAGTTCATGGCTGGAAGAAACACCTGGCAGGACTTTTACTTTCTGACCCCTGGATTTCCACTTCTCTTCTGCTGGTCTGCCAGCCCTTGCATGCTTCCTGGAGTGGCCTGGCTTGCCAAGGCTGATCATTCTGAGCCAATTGGAGGCTCAAGTCTGCCTGGGGTAGTATCACAAACTGATTTGAAATGCAGCTTTAGTTTTTAAGTGCCGAGCAGCCGCGTGGAGGTACGCATCTTTACGGCTAGGTGCTGCACGCATCAATGTCCTTCCGAAGGTTCTGAGGTCTTCTTTGTTCTGTACACGCATGTTGTGCGGTGTGGAGAAAATGTACGGCCTGTGGTTTAACCGAAGCATGCCGTCAGATCAGGCAGTCTTCAGATGTATCTCAGACACGTAAACAGTCTCCTGTCTGTCTGTTATCAGATGAAAAACAAAGGGAAGCAAAAAATAGATGAAAGAAGGACTAAACAGTTAGGATAGCGGCAGACGGCAACAGCACCTGTGTTCTCCTCCCCCTCCCCCCCACCCCCCACCCCTTGTAGCGTCTTCTTTTTTTCAGGTGGCAGACAAAACATTTACGCAACACAGCACTTCCATTGGAAGGTTTTTTTTGTTGTTTTACAGAGAACAGCAAAAATGGGTGCCCAAAAGGAACCCGCACTGGCATTACAAACTGGACAAATATGGGCGAAAAAAAAAAAATAGAACTGTTCTGATGTATTACTTTGATCTTCTCACCATAGGTGTATCGGAAATAACTTCTGTCCAGTGTAAAGTATACCCCCGCATACACCTGCCCCGTTTGATCTATATATATGGATATATATATATAAGTGGTGCTTCACCTACACATTTCCAACATGTGTCTACAGCTTGCTTATATATATAGTATTATTTGATGACCAGGGTGCTTTTAATTTGCAGATGTCCTGCTGGCAAAAGTGTGAGATACTGTACAAGAACTCACTACAGTTCTCCCACGCTCACCTGACCTTATCATAATGACTGTCACTGTCCCTGCGAGACCTGCTAGGAGGCGCTGTTTTCTACTCCTGAAAGCCATGCTAGACACAGGCGCAAGCCTGAAGTAGCAGCGTTAAGGATGACGAGCTGCATACTTGTGCAAAAAAACAAAAACAAAACAAAACAATTCGGTTTCAGGGATGTCTCCCTTGTTTTTTCTTTACCGAAGACACAGTGCACTGTTTCACCATCAGAATGCTCATAGTCTCCATGGATTTAGTCTTGCTTTTTCATTTTCTCTTCACTGCAGAGGGCACGATGCAATATTGCATTATATCCAAATATAGATTTGGAGTCCAAAACTGTACCTGTTACCCGGATATGAAAAATATGATGTGCTTTTAGGGTCCAGGAAGGCTGATTGTTCTGGTTAAAAGGAGTCCTGTGGTGGTGCATAGATGAGCCCCATATCAAATTCAGATATGCCAGTGGCGAATGTGGTTGGTGGCCTCGCAGGTTTGATGTGCAATTGACAATTGGGTTGCCTTCGGGATACTAGGGCTCAGTTGGTTAGGCATCAGTGTTTTATTGCTCTCTACTGATCCCTGCTGGTCAGAAAGGCACCCGAAGTCTGCTTACCAAAGCTGCGGGTGAAGTGTTTTCTTCCGACTCCGATCTGGGCAAGCTTAGTCTGTGGGCTGCGGTGTGAAAAGAAGCAGCTGGTGACACCACGTGCTTCAGAGGAGAACCGTGGATGTCTGCACTCTCCCAAAACAGCTGCGGAACTCACAGCAGGGACGTGGTTGTGAACAGCTAATTGGACTTTCCAAATTCAGGGGGAGAATTGGTCATGCCAACATTGTTTTTAAACAGAAGGTAGTCCTGCACTCTATGGAGTGACAGTTGGTTTCGTGTCATGTCCTTGACATTACCCGGCAATGCCGGCACAACCTATTACATAAGGTCGAGGTATTTCTTTTTCCTAGGCATGCCACAGGTTGACACCAATGTCTGGGTCTAGCCATCGACATTTGGCCCTGCTCACCGAAATAGCCCCAGCAGTGGACCCCGGCCGGACCGCTTTATTGCCTTTATTGCCTCATTGTCCAGATGTCCCGTTCAAACCTGTGTGTTGCTGGCAGAATGGCGTTTTAGGGGAGCTTTGTACTCGTGGTCAGATTGTTATCGTGGGTATGAAATGTTGCTGTTGTCCCCTTGGGCAAAGATGAGGCAACGGAATGCTTTAGGGTCCTCACAAGGGTAGTTATTTATCGCAAGGAGACAGTGTTACAGTCTGTAATATAAAGACAATTATTGGTGTTTTTTTTTCCAGAGGGCTTGAAGGACAGTAACTCAATAAGCCCCTCTAAGAAAGAATTATGCAAACTGCCAGCTCACACATCGCAAGCACACATCTTCAGGACATCCTCTTGAACGAGGAAAATATTTCCATTATGTGTTTATATTTTTCCATTCTAAATTCAATTTTTCAAAAATCCGTCACTACCGGTTTTCATGCAGTATAACAAGGCGCTACATCATATTTTCTGTGATCACCGTTCCTATGGAAACATAAGAGGAAACATCCTGCGCTAATATTGGATTTCGGAACGCCTCACGAAATGTGGGAGATGTTCACTGACATCTTCACGAGAAGTTACTCCACAAGTACATATCTGCACGGAAATCTGTTCCTGTCTTTGAACAGGCAGCTGGTACAGGCAGGAAGTGTGAGACAGGCCAGATGCTCCATGCCACTCTTGATATATCTGTTGCACCAGAATCTTCTTCCCTAGATATGCTGGAGATACAAGTGTTGTTCCCATCACATTCATGAACTTGCCATGTACGGTATGCTAAGTGTGCTCTTATATGATTATTTTATTTTTTATTTGCTGGTGGACATCTTTATTTATACAATTAGAATTTTTCACACATATGTACATATCTCAGTGGTGAAGTCACTGCCCCCCCTGGCCAAAATAAACAGTTTCAAAGCACACACTAATTACAGAGGATAATCAAGCAATGAAAGAGCGTAATAATGTCAGACTGTTTTTAAAAAATATCTGCTGTGTTTTCAAAGTTTCATTGCCTTATAAAATAAATATAGAAAAAAAGAATTTGATATTGACAACCTTGGCCTGTCCATTGTAAGTTCCGTGAGTTTTACGTTGTGTTGTGTTGCTTTTTCATTACACGCAATTTTAGCCTTGGAGGACTTCATTCCTCCCCCATGTCTTCAGAAAGCATTTATTCAGGGTTTTGCCCAGTGCTTGTGAGAGGGTCCTTCTGCATCCTGTAAAAAACAGTGACTTAAGGCTATGAGTTGCTTAAAGATTTTTAATTAAGAAGCTATTTAAGTACGTCAGTTACAGGTATAGCTGGAGTCAGGTAACTGAATATTACAGGTATGTATATAAAAAAAAAGAGAAATATGGTCACTGTGAGCTTTACAGGATGTTTCACCATGCTTAGATCAGCACATTAAAAATATGCAAGCCCCTACACCCAGAGATTTGTTTTTGTAACAGATTACACTGTTGTCAGGGTTTCCTGAAGACGAAGGCCTGGGAGCGTCCCTAGTCATTCTGATAATCTATCTCTGGAGATGTGTAAAACTTTTTCACTGCTTTTGTACCGATAGCTTAGACAAATATATACATATGCCCCTGAAGATTTCCTCAGAGTGAGCTTTCAAGATAAACAGAATGAGACAGAGACAGAATAAGTAGACATTTGTTTTTTTTTTGTTTTGTTTTTTTACTAGTTTGCAAAACCAGCTGAAAAACAAGCAGACAGACCCTTTGCTCTGTCTTTATTTTAGAAACAATCCATGCTTTTGTTTCTGCTTTAGTCGAGGAGGAATTAATTAGCCTGATATTTTTTTTCCTGGAAGTTTGATTTGACGAGGATGACTGCATTTCATTGTCCTACGTTTGAAGTTCAGTGTTTGAAGTGTTACATAGACTTCATAGTCCAATAACAATAACTGGCTGGGGTCACCCTGACATTATCATAATGAAGACTAGAAACGGGGGGAGTGTAAGTTCAATTTGTTCTTGTTAGGCTAGTACACTCATCATAAGAGTTTAAAATCTTTAAGTTTACAATCGTAGTGACTGAGTAATCCCACCCTGTAATTTGCTATTGAAAATGTATATCGTACAACTAAAGGGGCACTGTTTAAAATTATGCATGGTACCATTGCTATACTTTCTTATGAAAAATATATATGTGACTTCTTTAAGTATATATTACGTTAAACACATGTATTGGTTTAATATATACAGATTCCATGTGATCGTGCATAGCTTGAGGATTTATTTCTTCACTTTGGACCAGGGGGTTGTCTTACTCCAGTTCAATTGAGGGTAGCTGGTCTTGCGCACTAAATTACACCTGAGAAAGCAAATCCAGGAGACTTTCTGATATGTGTCCTGTTTGAAACTAGGTTAGTGATTTATCGGATCTTGTTTTCGAGGATCCAAATCTTGCCTGCAAATTTTGGAGTATCTCATCATCGAACATCTAAAGAACCCCATATCTTTGTGAATGATTTGCTATGCTGATTAGAATTGGTTTCTTTTTTTAAATATTGTATCAGGTAAATTTCCTTAAAGTGTACACCCTGCAGTTGAGAATGGAGCATTTTCCATGTACTCAGGAGACCTGCATTTTCTCCCATTACTGAACACTAACCATCAATGTAAAGAGCCCAGCTACTGAGGCAGATGCTCGTGGATGTAGGTGAGCGTTATGTCAGAGGCTATTGGAAAGGGTACTAGGCTTATCTAGTGGGAATCTTGGGAGCAGTGTGTCGTCATGGAGAAAAGGAAGTATGCCAGGGAGTTAAACTGTAATGTCACACCCTAGTGAGCCGAGCATCGCTGGCTGCCTTCAGCCTGGTGACAAAGAGCATTGTCCGTGAAATGTTTTTCCATTTCTCTTCCAAAATAACAGGAAATCCTCTCCCTCCCCCCGAACATTGTCTGGTGTATTTGCTTTCTTCTGAGAGACTTTACCGAAACACTAAGTTTGTAAAAAAAAAAAGATCTGTTCAGCAGAAACCTAGCGTGTGTGTAGTCTGAAGGATATCCGTTCTGTCGCTTGAGCTGGGATAAATCTGGCCTTCACCAAAAAGGTGTGCCAAACACCCAGCACACTTTGCACGTTTATTTTTCGCACGCTTACGTGCATGTGTGTTTGTGTGCATGTTCACAAGTGCGTATGTGCGTATCCAATCCTGAATGCTCTATTCAGAAATGCACAGGTAATGCAGTGTATAGAGATTTTTTTTTTGTTCCTGAGGTTGATCAGTGATACATGGAATATATAGAGATTGGGGAAAAAAAGTAAGCATTAAATGGACTTTCCACCACATGACATTGACTGAAACGTTTCTTAAAGAACAATGAAAAAACAAACAGAACCCACCTCCCATCGGCAGTTTGTTGGTACCAACCCCCATCCCCCATTCCAAGCGCAGGTTGAACAGATACAGATAGTGTTGTCTTTTCACACTCTTTATGTGTGTGTGGCCACCGGTAGGTAGACGGCTGTGTGCGTGCGTGCGTGTGGGTGACTCTGTGTGTGTGTGTGTGTGTGTGTGTGTGTGTGTGTGTGTGTGTCTGTGTCTATCTATGTCTGCGTCTGTGTTTATGTTCTACCAGCACAGACTGCAAGTTGCTCTAGATGAAGATGTCTTCAAAGTGACTGCAGTGTAATGTGATTATAATGTGTATGTGTGCTTGTGTTGACTTCCAGTCATTTCATTTGTGTAAATTACAAAGTCTCTTTATTTTGAGTGCAAATGTATTTGACATTTTTTACATTACATTTTTTGCACAGTTTTATCTTGGACAAAGTCTGCCACATTCATTTAATTTTGTAGCCACTTTTTTCTTCAAGTATGCCAGTCTCTCTGTAGTGACATTGGGACAAGAGTCCTTTTTCTGAAATAACTGTGTCAAAGCTCAAGCCCTTGCTAAATTCACTTTTCTCTCTCTACGGCTATTTAGAAACATAGGTTGCATTTGAGAATATCTAATTAAAGTACGGGCCAGTGTCCTATAAGTCTCTTGAAGGCAAACCTGCATAATGTGCTTATTGTAATTCAATAAAAATTAAACTCTTTGCTTCGAGCTAAAAGCAAACATCAAAGCACCCTCAGACTTGTACTCTGGTGGTGTTGTTTATATTTGTGATAGAGAAGAGTTAATTTCTTTGTTTTTTTTAATTTGCTTCAAATATATTTTTCCGTAGCAGATGTCTCATTCCAGGGACGTGTTTGTACATAGTACTTGGCTGTACTACAAAATATTTGCTGAAATTTTAAACAGGTTAAATGAATTACTCAAGGGGACAGCATCAGGGTACTGCAACCCTCAGAGCTGTGCAACCCTCTGTTTACAAGTATGCTTCTGGTATCGGTGCTACACCTGCCTTATGATCTGATCTTTTCAATTCCGTCTGTCAAAAGGCTCTGGCATTATTGACAGGTTTGTAGAGTATTCATCGATCACCTGATCAACGTGAACAGAATATCTTGCAAATGTTGTACTATTTATTTATTTTATTTTCCTGCCCAAATGCATCCATTTAGTAGATAGTTTAGCAGAAAAGCCATATTGATTCATGATTAAAATGAAAGGCAGATGGCATTGACAAAATAAGCAGTGATTTGCGTTGCACGAAGACCAGTTGTAGTCTGTGTCATGCATATTCATTCCCAATTTACTTGCATGGAATTGTTGGAGAGGCCTCCATGGTATTGTGCATTTGCTCCTGCAAATGGAAGAATTTTCCAGCTGCTCATCTCCCCCTCATTAATCTCCAGGTACAATAATGCTATTACCAAATTAACACATTCACCAAGGAGCACGTATGAATTATGAAAATAGCATATAAGAGTCTCTGTAAACATTTGTTTGTTGTTTTTCTCCCTTTTCCCTTCCCTCTTTCTTTGTATGCCTATCTCTCTGTCTCTGTCTCTCTCTCTATTGCTTTTTTACTCAATACCTGCCCTTGTGCTGTGTTATGCACACATTTACTGCTGTTTTACATTACCCTTATTTAGCAGAAGCTCTTATCCAGAGCAGTTTACAGTACAGGGGAACATAAGTGCATTCCCGTGATTTACAGTAATAGCATTACTGTATATCCATACCAAGCCCTAAGAAGAGAAACCTGAGACCATAAAAAATTCCATAAGCTGAATATTACGAATGGTGGAAAGTCTAGGGGTCAGAAAATTAAAAGTCCTGCCATGTGTTTCTTCCACCCATGAGCTCAGCCGGCTGATTTCACAAATTAGTTCTACCTCCTGCCTGAGGAATTGTGCTGATAAGGAAATCCAAGTGATTGGAACAAAATACCGGGGAGGATTTTTTACTTTCTGCACCTGGATTTTCCACCTCTGGGGATGGGATGGGGTGTAGTCTGAGGAGGTGGGTCTTCAGTTTGCATCTGAAGATGCTGCTGTCCTGAACACCGTTTGGTTCCAACCACTGGGGGGCCAGTACAGACAGGCATCGTGATTCATGAAGGACTACAGAGGGAGAGGATGGCCAGTCGCCACAGGCGTACGGAGCAGAGAGGTCTGGCCTGTGTGTAGGATTTAGGGAGGGGAGGGCCAGTCGCCCTGGGCATGTAGAGCGGAGAAATCTGGCCTGGGTGTAGGATTTAGGGTTTGGACGGCCAGTCGCCAGAGGCGTATGGAGCAGAGAGGTCTGGCCTGGGTGTAGGATTTTACGTCAGTTCTTTCTTCCTTTTGTGTGGTGAAAACATACAGTAATTACCTCCCAGCAGCTCCTTAGGCCTCTGTCACTGCATAGACAAGTGGCGAACAGTGAAATACAGTATTGTTTTTCTTCCTGATAGATCTGCAGTGCTTGACTGGCAGCACATAATCCCTTGATTGTTTCATTATCCCAAAATCCCAGAGAATAGCAAGAGAGGTGGGTGCCATGGTGCTTTCTTCTCTGCTGTGGAGAGAAAAGATCAACTTTATAACTTAAATCTTTGAAGTATTATTTACACTTCAGCACTTTATAAATAGTCATGTCGTAAATGACACGTTGCTCTGGCACCCTAGTGACTGAGCCTGGTTTCTGATCCTGTGACAAATGCTCTCTCCAATACAATTAACAGTTATAATCTGGGAAATGAAAAATAAATATGTAATATGTATGTAATGTGTAAAATGTCTATACGTGTGGTCAAATGTGTGTAGTAGAGCTCTTTGGGGAGTCAGTCAGGGTGCTAGTGCAGGTTGGTTTTATTTGGGGGTTGAGGATGGCTGCTTTTCACTGAGCAACTACAATACAGTTGTGAATTAAGGATCTTTTTTTCGCTCTATCGCTCAGTGGTAGAGCTCTCTTGTTGGTTAGAGAGGGTTTCACCTCATGGGAAAAGCAAGCAAAGGCCTGGAGAATTTGCCTAAGACCATGGAGCCCTCATTAGTGCGAGAGAGAAGTGGAGGAGAACGGCGTAACCACTGCCACAAGCCTGAACCAATTCAAAAATGCGGCTTCTCCACCTCCACGCACAGCCAGTGAGACTCTATCCATTACTGCAGGGTGCAACACAAAAAAAGATTTGACTGGCCTAGATTTGGGGGGGGGGGGGGTGGGCTTTAAAATGTGCTTTGATGTTTGATTTGCATACCTCCTGTCATACGAGCGGGTTGGTTTGATAGACGCGGCCGAACTGCGATGACGGGAGCAGTTTTGATTTCAGAGAGAGAGACGTGGGGACGCAGGAACACAGACCCTTTTTTCCCATCTTCGGGCCTGTTTCCTCTGAGGGGAACCAGGTGTGCTTACGCTGGCCAAGCTTGCAATGGAATTAAAGTGAAAATGTTGGTACATGCTGTCATCGCTGTCAAACACTGCCAGTTAAATTTTTAAATTGCCCAGGCTTGCAGATGTGGTGACTGGGTAACCTAGCCAAATCTGTGGGTAACAAGTCACTCTGTGTGTGTGTGTGTGTGTGTGTGTGTGTGTGTGTACGTGTGTGTGTCTCTCTGTGTGTGTACATGTGCTTGTGTGTGTGTGTGTGCACATGCGTGTGCATGTGTATTTGTGAGTATGTGTCTTTTCATAATGAGCAGAATGTTATCGTGTATTTGTGTGAGGGAAAGCGTTCTGCATGATACAAAAACAACCCCTCTCTCCTTGCAAAGTCCCGCAGAGATTAAAGTTGAAATTTCTTTACTTCCTCGTGCTGCCCACAGCCAGTAGCAGTCCGCTGTAAGGAACAGCTCAAATATTGACTTCCTCCCTGACCCAGACTGAAAAATTGAAATCAGTAGTGGGCAAACGTACCTGAGTGTTCGCAGGAGAGTGGGAAAGGGGCACCCAGGGTCTTATCTACTCGAAGCTGCCAGAATTCAAGTCGATTCACTGACTGCTGGTTTTTTTAGTGATCTTTTTATAGCCATTTAGATTTTATTTTAGCTTTGCTCAACAGCTCCTTTTTACCATTCACTGTGTATCCAGAGATGGTGAAGTTAATTCTAAATTATGCATGGTAAATGGACTGCAGTTATATAGTGATTTTATCCAAACCGCTTTACAATTGATGCCTCTCATTCACCAGAGCAGTTAGGGGTTAGGTGTCTTGCTCAGGGACACTTTGACACGCCCAGGGCGGGGATCGAACCAGCAACCCTCCGACTGCCAGACAACCGCTCTTACCTCCTGAGCTATGTCGCCCCCCCATTTACCATTTAAACTCTGCCATAGAAATAAGTCAACTATGAAAGAACCGGTAGAGCCAGGATGGGCTCAGTACTCCTCTGTAGCAGCTGTCCCCATTAAAAAGGCATGCGAGGTCTCCAATATGAACCTGAAACCCAGGAAAAGTGTTTCAGTTGGCCGCACAAAATGGTTACATTGGTGAAGTAATTTCTTTGACATGTCTCAACTGATGTTCCCTGGGGGGTGGGGCGGTGGGGGGGTCCTTTTCAATTGATGACTTTTTCCCCCCAGAAATGTAAGTTAAAAAGAACTTAAATGAGATGGATATATGTGTTGCAGGGTATCGGTAAGGTAAATGGTAAATGGACTGCATTTATATAGCGCTTTTATCCAAAGCGCTTTACAATTGATGCCTCTCATTCGCCAGAGCAGTTAGGAGTTAGGTTAGGTGTCTTGCTCAAGGACACTTGACATGCCCAGGCGGGTTTGAACGCAACCCTCCGACTGCCAGACAATCGGTCTTACCTCCTGAGCTATGTCGCTATGTTTGTACTTTTTTTTTTTTTTCTTTCTTTCAGTTAACAACTTTTTTATTTTTACTTCAGGACAGGTGTTCGTTATGATGGGCCCCCGTGGCTCACGTTTGCACACAGCAGGGCTGCCCTCGAGGGCTGGGGTGTTTGACTTCGTAGGCACAGGGGGAATGCGAGGTCCATCTCCAGAATCATTCAGAGCCTTGTTCTCCAGACTCTTGGCATTCCAGTGCTGACGGGGCACCCTTTACACCTTGAAAAAGAATTGTGTCCTTTTTTTTCTTGTCTTGTAGTGATGTTTGGTCACTGGCAGACAGAGGCCAGGATGTGAGGGTAGAATGTGTAAATGTGCGTGCGTGTGTGTGTGTGTGTCTGTGTGTGTGTGTGCATGCGTGTGCGTGTATGTGCGTGTGTATGTGTGTGTCTGCGCTTGTGTCTCTATGTCTGTGCGTGTCAAAATGTATAAACTCACAGGTAAAATTTAGCAAACCTTATTTTGTAGCTGAATTATTTGACCTGGCCTGAACTTGAGGGTTCATCAGACACACCAGATGCCTCCTTCAAGAAAATGTTTAATGGTCTGTAGTTCAGATAAGACATAGCTGTAAGGTAAAGTGCTGCTCAGAATGTAGACAAAAAGGTGCACCTTAATACATGTTTCTGCATGTAATAAATTAACCGATAGATCTGAGACTGACATTGCCTGTGAGCACTTCATAAAAATAAAAATTGGAAGAAAGACCAATACAGACACTCACGATGACAGCATCTGCTAAATGCCAATATTATTCCTAAATGTTGAGGTAGCTGAATAGAAATGCAGTGGATTTTCAGAAATATCCCACTGCATTGCAATTATGTTCCGTTCTTCATAGAAATGTCCTCTAAGGCCATGAAACTTTTAGGTTGAGTGAAGTTCAGAACATAGACCAAGCATACGGTAGCATACGTTAGCAATTTTAAACAACCCATGCGCTGCAGACAGTAGCCTAAATTCACAAACATGTCTTTGTATGGGGGGGATGGCCATATAGCAGAATTTCCCCACTCTGGATTTGAACCTGGAACTTCTCGGTTGCTGTTAGCTATACCACATTGCTGCCCCTGCGTGAGTCTGCAGTTGTTGTGTCTTTCACTCACAATGTTGCTCCCTGTGTGATTGTTGAAGATGGCTAAGTTCTGCTCTCCGTTCACAGTCTACTACCGCGCCCTGGTCAACTTCACACGCTCGATTGACTACAGTCCCGAGCTGGAGGACATATACTCTGACAACTTCCAGAAGGTCGCGGACGTCATTGTGGAAAAGGTATGCTACGCTAACCCCAGGAACACTGGGTACCTGAGCAAGTAAAGAAACGTGTGTGTGTGGGCGTGTGCATGCATGCGCGCGTGTGTGTTTGCGTGTTCTTGTCCCTGTGTGTGCGTGCATTCATATGGGTGCATGTGTTGTGGTGTGAATGCATGAATATGTGTGCACAGAAACTTGCATATGTGAGTGTGTGCATGCGTGCGTGAGTACAGGGGTATTTATGTGCATGTGTGCGTGCGCACTTGCGTGTGAGAGTGTGTATGCACTGCATGTGTTTGTGTCAATCTGTATGTCTGTGGGCCCTGCCATGGACACTGTTGTTTTATTCAGAGTCTGGCTTTGTGCCCTTTGCTGGGCCTGGCCCACTGCAAACCCCCATTGGATAATACGCTACTTAAAATTGAATGGTTTGGTGGGTGGAATAACGTATGTGAACAATGTCATAATTCATACGAATGCTGTTCTGTAATAATAGGTATGCTTTTTTCTTGGCCCACCATGAATGGAGCCACTAGACCATGACTCAGACACCATCAACACCTAAAAGAATCCATCTCATTTGTCTGAGTAATTCATGTTTGTTCACTGAACCTCATTAAGATCGCATAACCACATTAGTGGTTATACAAGTTCAAGTCACTATGACATCACATCCTCTGTTCATCCAACAGCTGGAGTCTCTGTACAGCAAGGTCGCAGGGTTCCAGACTATCAGTGTGGTCCTCATCAAGTAAGTTGCCACAGTTTTCGTCTTCGACGTCTGAGGGATGTTTGTTCGATCTCTGCTCTGCCTTTCATCTGAAAGGCCTTAACAAACATGCTTCAGGCCTGACAACCCTGCTCTGAACTGAGGTGTGTGTGAGGTGTGTGTGTGCACAGGCTAAGCAGTCCGAATGACCGGGTCAGTCCGCAGCTGAGAGGAATTTGGGCGACAGTGTAGTATGATGGGTAAGGAGTTGGTCTTGTACCCTGAAGGTTATAGGTTTGATTCCCAAGTAGGACATTGCCATTGTACCCTTGAGCAAGGGTACTTAACCTGCATTGCTTCAATTATATATCCAGCTGTATAATGGATGCGTATAAATGTAATATGCTATGTAAAAATGCTATGTAAGTTGCTCTGGATAAGAGCGTCTGCTAAATGCCTGTAATGTAATGTAATGTAATATGTTATTGCATGTAAGGAGGAGGGGCAAACGAGCAACACTTCTCCCTGCGATGAAAAAGTCAGCTGTGCCAGTCAGCTGCGTAGTGTGCTAAGCTGCCATACTGTAACCAGCACTGCCTGCACTTTGGGCCTAAAAAGAGTAGGAATTACGGCAGACCTGCTGCAGGGTTTTAGCCAGCTTAGTTTCTCAAGTTAAGTGAAGCCGTTGGAGTAAAATATATAATATCCAGAAAGACCGTGCCCACCCATTAGCGAAGTCATAAACGGAGGCATAAACGAATGAAATGAGGACGGAGTGTGGCACAGTGGGTAAGGAACTGCGCTTGTAACCGAAAGGTCGCAGGTTCGATTCCCGGGTAAGGACACTGCCGTTGTACCCTTGAGCAAGGTACTTAACCTGCATTGCTTCAGTATATATCCAGCTGTATAAATGGATACAATGTAAAAGTGCTATGTAAAAAAGTTGTGTAAGTCGCCCTGGATAAGAGCGTCTGCTAAATGCCTGTAATGTAATGTAATGTAATGTAATGAAATGGCATTCCGGAATGGGCAAGACGGCAGCCATTCTACCGATTTGCATGTTGTGTGGAAGCCTCGGTGCGTGTTCGAACCTGTGCTAATGCGCTACCCTGCGCTATCCTGCAGGCAGAGCCCCCCCCCCGCCCCCCGCGCCGGTGAAAACGAATCTTCCATTTCTGTTTTCAGAAATTCCAATGTCTGCCCGTCTCTGCTCATTCGTGCACATTCAGCGTTCTCAGCCTTTCCCCCGCTCAGAACGCGAAATGCGTCGCCTGAGATACCTGTGGTGGGGCTTGGGCTCGGCCCTTTTCGTCGCTTCCCTGTTTGCCGTTTGCTATTTTCCCCTGCCGTTCAACGAGGTGGCCTGTCGGCGCGTGCAGAACACTCTGCCGTTCTCCTCCTGCAGGAAGGTGGGCGCCAGCGTCCTCGTGGAGCTGGACGTCGGCTCGGACTACAATTCCAACGACAAGGAGATCCGCAACGTCCTGTACACGGCCGTGAAGAAGGGCACCGTCGCCCCGTACACCACCTCCGTGGAGGGGTTCCAGTTCCGCCGCCTGGGAGAAGGTGAGCTGCCGGGGGGGGTGGGGGGGGGGCTCAGGGGAGGAGAGCGAGCCTGTGAGTGGCTGCCTCGTAAACCAATAAGATCACTGGTCAATCCTAGACTGACCAGCAAAGGCAGGTTCCTAAGGACCATGAGCAATGGAATGTGCTTCTTTTGAGCAGCGTTCCCTACCAGTGCTAAGAGGGGAATCGCATGTATATATATATATATATATATATGTGTGTGTGTGTGTGTGTGTGTGTGTGTGTGTGTGTGTGTGTGTGTATGAATTGCACACTACCCTACTGGTGTGTACTCTGTGTTTACGAGGGGGGCAGAGCTGTTTTTAGTACTGTCGTTTTGTACATCCAAGTAATCCTTGAAAGTTGCGATGTGTTATTACACAACAACGTTTTAACACACTTGTAAAAACCATTATGTGGGAGTCATAAACTGTGTACATTTAAACTGCTTGTAGCAGCTGTAAATGTAGCCTCAAGTGTTGCATTGCATGTCTGTGATGACCACTGTTCACTGACATGAGCGTTTCTGCCTCAGAAATGAAAGATACTAATATATTTAGATTTATTTGGACACACTGGTGACACTGTAAACAGCAGTATCAGTGACCGTCATGATTTTTTTGGGATATGACCATAGCAAGAATAAAGTCCTTTGTTCAGAATGAGTTTAAATGTACTGAGTTTAAATGTAGCCAGTAGAGCTTTTTAAAAAAAATCATGGAAAACTGAACAGGGGGAAAAAAATTCCAGGAATTTCAGTTTGTGACCTATTGATTTTATTTGACCTTACTTTTCACAAACCCATGATTACGACAGCACATACAGCTCAGAATTTGTTTTTCAATATCTTATTTCTGGAAGAGCGCTAAAATTTGAGTTTGTCCATTCGTTCATTTAGCTGTTTACCTCGTATTTGCTCCTGCAGTTGTCTGAGCGAGAATGCCCATTTCAACACCGATTACATATAAAAGTTCTCTGAACCTTGATTGAATTAAATTGCCTTTAACTCACACTATATTTACATTTGTGCATCTGACATAGAATGTATTAGTATACATTATTTCTCAAATATAAACTGTTCACACTGTTTATATATAAGCTGCACAATCGTTACGTTATTTATTAATAGAAAATACTGCCCTCATACCACGTACTCACACAGATGTACTTTCTGCACAAGGCTTGTCTGGATGAATCGCCCGATCCCCAGACGGGTGGTGGGCTGTGGGGGAAGCCAGCTTGCAGTACATGTAGCCCACAGCCCGTTCTGTGGCTCGTGTGCACAAGACCAAGTCTGTGAAGAGGGCTTTGACTTAGGGGCGGCAGGCGCAAACTTGTTTCTTTCTTTTTTTTCTGCTTAACTTGAGGCCCCTTGTCTGCGCAGTGGCCTTTTTCGTTAAAGCTAAATCTGCCTATCGTAATCCACCTCGCCCCCAACCGAACGTGTGCCAGCCGGGAGATCACCTGCTGTTTGTACTGTGGACTGTGGGCTTGTCAGCCGTTTCCATAATAGGTCCACTTGTGTGTGTGAATCCCTTTGCGTAGCACACCAATCAAAGCCCATCATGCAAAGAAACAATGAGAGGTAGAAATTTTTAATATGAGGTATAAAGAAGTATAAATGTAAGATATGTCCTCAGAACTGCCGCAGGTGAGCTGGCCAGGTGAAGTGTGTGCCAGACGGACACGGGTAGCAGTTGTGACATCTTTTTTCGTGTTTTTAGCTCAGACCCCTTCACCCCTGGAATCCGGGGGTTTCCCAGGTTGGTGAAGCATGTGTTGCATGGGCATGTCACCCCTCACATTAAAGGGAACCTTAAGCCCTTTTCTGAGAGCGATAATTGGTCGTGTTATTTCGTTGGAAGATTAAGCTTGTGTTTGATTCATTTCAGAACTAATTTTAACCCTGCTGTGGAAAGTCCATGTTTATTTCATAGTGAACACCAGAGAAAACATTTAGCTGGGTTCACTGAGTACTGTGTGATAGGATGTCAAGTCATTCCTTGCCAGGAATATTTATGTATGCTTGTACTGTATGTTAAACCAGACAAATCTATTGGTTTTACTTACTCGTGGAATCAGATTAGGTAACCTTTGACACTCCGAGGAGAACTGGTTAACAGAAACTCAGAAATGTGGCTCTGTTCAAGTGTATGTGTATGCGTCTCTGTCTGCGTGTGTGCACGTGCGTGTGCATGCATGTGCGTGTGTATGTATGTGTGTGTGTGTGTGCCTGTGTTCATGTATGCATGCGTGTGTGCCTGTGTGTGTGCATGTATGCGTGTGTCCATGTGTGTGCATGTGTAAATCTGTCAGAATCTTCTTTGACATGTGTAGTATTTCACCATAACACTAGAAGAACAAAACTAATTTTAAAGCATATGTTACAGCAAAATAATGTTTTTTTATGCTTAATTGCAAGGAGAATGTGGATTAATGTGTGATCTTGCTTGAGTGGCTGGTTGAAATCTGTTTTATCCATTGCATGGTATTGTCAATTCAGACTACAGTGAGCACTTGAAATTAAATAGGCCAACAAATCTGCTAATTTTGATACTGTCTATTTTTAATGTGGGTTGTAGCAGAAAATAATTATCAAACCAATATTTTTTGATTGTACTGTTTGGTGATTCAGTATATACAGTAGGTCTAATATGGATAGTCTCAAGCAGTGCCCCATGATTATCCACACCAATCCTTTTAGGTTAAGATGGAAATTGGTTAGGAGCTCACAGTTGGGTTAGCTTTATGGCCGGGGATAAGGATTTGCAATGGGAAAGAGGTGAGCACATGGTTATACATACAGTTATAATTATATTAACTGCAGTGCCTTTCTATGTGTGCCACTGCTTTGTATTAGACACACAGCCCACATGTTCCATGTTCTGCAGCTGTGTAATTACGGTGATATAACTGTCAAGGCAGTTTTGTACACAATGCAGACACCGTGTTTTTGCAAGAAGGAATCTTAGTTGTGGGTGACTCGAGGCCTAGTCCATTACAAGCATGTCTCCCTTGACAAATCCTTCTTTGACTCTCCTCCCTTGACCCTCATACTTTCACCCACTTATTTTGACTCTTATCCGTTGACTCTTGACCTCTGACACTTATTACTTGACTCTTGGCCTTCCACACTAATCTGTTGACCCTGGACTCGTTTCGTGACCTTCGACCTTTGACCTTTGTCCGTTGCCTGTGTGTCAGTGGTGCCCAGTCGCCGGGCCTGCATGGAGGATGAGTTCATGTGCCTGGACGGGAACTGCATCTTGCTGGAGTACCTGTGCGACAAGCGTCCCGACTGCGTGGACATGAGCGACGAACTGGACTGCGGTGAGTGGGCGGGGTCAGCTGGACTGCGGTGAGTGGGCGAAGTGTACAAATGTACAAAAGTAAACTTCTCATGGTAGGAAAACACTACTAGAGATAGACATATAAGTGCTAGCATCTAGGTGCATGCCTCAAGACCTGCAAGATAAAGGGAGTGAAGGGACTTTTTAATAGATAGAGACATTGAAGTGAAGCCTGAAAGGGGGGGGGGGGTTTGAAAATTTGTGGAAAAACGGCCAGTGAATCTACTTTCCAGACTGATTTCAACCGATTATTTTTAAATCTATTTGGTCATACTGATTAGGTTTTTTATTTTTCTCAAAACTTTTGGTTTCACAGATTTGGTCTCAGACTGTAGTTGTTTACAGTATATTTCAATTCAGTTTTGTTTGTTTTGGTTTTCCAGTTGTGGCTTATTCTATTTGTCAGTTCGTATTTGAAAAAGGCATTCTGTCTCAATGGTGTCTCGTGTACTTGCACTTGAAAGAAACAGAACTGTGGGTGAGGATCATAGGGTCATTCATTTTTAATACCTGTATGAAAAATGTCACTCATCTAGTTGCTTTGATGTCACTGCACCCTCCCACAGTTTCTTGCAAGTACATGTCACCACAATTTTAGAATTGATGTTTTCTTGCCAAAAAATTTCAGGGCAGAACCACATAGTAGTTCATTTGCACTCAAATGATAGCCTCTTTTATGCTCTTTTCAGTGCAGAGAGAGCACTGAAAATATGTATATCTATTGAAACGAAACAAACTCTGGTTAAAATGGATGCACAAGGTGTGAAAGTTCCCTAATAGTGAGGATTTATTTAAATGCCTTTATCATTAGGTGCGGTAAGAAGGAAAAGATGGGGTTTTGTACTTAACAGAATACCCCATAGCACGCTAGATCGTATCTGCGACAATTAAAAAGCACGTTCGGAAGAATTATTTGTTGATTACTGTACCGTTGTTCATTAAAAATGTCTGTCTGAGACTGATTTGAAGAGAACGGGCCTGTAGCTGTTTGAAAATGAACCGTAGGGAAGGGTGATTCATGAATGACTGGAATGTGCAAACAAAGCCTTTTCCCCATTTTAACATGTAGCTTTTAAATCCATACTGTGGTGTCTTTATGCGTCTTTTTTATTTTTTACAGATCAGATCACTTCGCCTGATGCCAGTCCCACTCCTACCGTTACACCCCCAGACCGCAGGCCCCCGTCACCCCCGATGCCCGGCCCGTGTCGGCTGGACCAGGCCAGGTGTCCCAGTGGTCAGTGCATCCCCCGGGACTACCTGTGTGACGGAGAGAAGGACTGTCCCGACGGCAGCGACGAGATCAAGTGTGGTGAGACTCAGTCCACACCCTCAATCTTACACACACTCTCAGTCTTAAACACACACACTCCCACTCTTACACACACTCTCTCCCTCTTACACACACACACACGCACACACACACACTCTCTCTCTCTTACACACACGCATGCACTCTCACTCTTACACACACACTCTCACTCTTACACGCATGCACACAGACACTCTCAGTCTTACACACACACACACACACACACACACGCTCTCTCTCTTTTACACACGCATGCACGCACTCTCACTCTTACATACACGTACACATACACACTCACGTGCGTCCTCATACACACATACACACACACACACACACACATACACGCATACTCACACACAAACACACACATATGCCACACACACACATACACACGCACCACTTCAGGTTTCAAACTACGGCCAAAGCACGGAGGTTTGCTGGGCTGAAGTCCCCGGGTCCCCAGCTAAGGTAACCAATCAGACTCTCATTAAAACTATTGGCAATGACATCACCATCGGGAGAGGACACGCATACACGCCCACAGAATCGGACACGCTCAGAGGCGCTCATCATCACTGATGATGTGGCCCTGTGTTCACTGGGGCCCCAAACCTCCCCTGCTTGCCTGTGATATCCCGGCTCCCCCTCCCAACAGGAACCCCCTCCCCCTGTGAGCCCAACGAGTTCAAGTGCCAGAACGGCCGCTGCGCCCTGAAGCTGTGGAGGTGCGACGGGGACAACGACTGCGGGGACCACTCTGACGAGCATTACTGCCGTAAGCCCCGCCCCCCCCCCCGCTTCCTCTTCCTGCTTTGCGGGGGACTGACTCCTCTGACCAGGGCATCACGTGGTAGTTAGAGTAGTAGCGCATAATGAGAAAACACCACCAGTACAAAATTTAAGTTAGATTATTCACAAACAGTAGACAGTCACTTTTTGAAAGTGCGAGGGCTTCCTTTGCAGGTTAACTTTCATACTAGTTGGTTGTACACAAGGATAGTAGTGTAGGACATTGCTGCTGATGCCATGAGTAGGTGTTCTTCGTTTACCTTAATGTGAATGGTGAAATATCGCCTGCTTCTGTGAATGAAGATCAGCACTTAAACTAACTATTAACAATTTGAAGAGGAGGTTTTTTTGGAATGCTTTTTCAAAATTGTAAGTCAATACTATAGAGCTACATTGCTTTCAATAATCAGTAGTGATTGTTACATCAGCATTAGAATGTTCAGTTAATAACATTCTAATCACATATTTGTGATCTTGCACCTTTAAGGGTTAAAAGCAGCATTTTGTTTCCTTTGGGGGGAAAAGGCATTCCTTTTATCGTCCTTATGCTGTATGAGACCTCAGACTTACATGAAGACTGCAGCTTTGTGTCCCGAGTGGCCGGTTAAAAAAACGGCGCATATTTAATCAGGCCGTCCGATTCGTGTTTCTCCAGCCACCAAAGGCCCGGGAGACACCTGCGCCCCGGAGCAGTTTGTGTGCCTGGGTGACAACACCTGCATCCCGGCCAGCTACCAGTGCGACGAGGAGCCCGACTGCGCCGACCGCTCGGACGAGGTGGACTGCGGTAAGCTCTCGGCCACGCCCTGGTAGCCTCTCACCGCCCCTCTGCCTGCCACTCCTTAAGCCTATGAAGAATAGGCTTTCTGAAACGTTTTTTTTTTTTTTTTTTAAATGCGTAAGTCAGTGTTCTAGAACTTCACGGCATTCAGTTACCAGTAGTGACTGTTACATCAGCAGTAGAGTTTTCGGTTATGAACATTCTAATCCCATATTTGTGATCTTGCACCTTAAAGGGTTAATAATTCCTCCCCGGGGTCCTTTCTGAGACAGCCCCAGCTTGCAGGAGTGCTGTCAGCCATTGGCAAGAATTGTTATTAGACATCTCCTGTCAGTTGACTCTATGAGGATATAAACTAGTATTTGGCTTGCATGGGCTGTGGTTTATCTAATTAAAAACTTTCCCGGGAGCTCGTTTTTTTAATGCATTTTAATTTTGTACAGAAATCTTTTTTAAAGAACTATTTAACCGTGTAAGGAAAACTGCAGAAAATTGTTTCATTTACAGTAGAAATGCTTATAGGAGCTCTCTTTCGAAGAAGATTTCGGGCCTGATATTTCTAACACCTTTAGCATGTGCAAAACCTCTTAAAACCAATAATATGACCAATGACTTGTCATGGTATTTGTTTTGCACCAATGATTGGTCATGTTACTGGTTTTGCCAGTGCTAAAGGCCTTGGTAAATCAGGCCCCATAGTGTGTATCTCAGCTGAGGGCTGGTCTGGCATCATCGATATTTTCATCACTTTTTTGTGCACTTCTTGACCCCTGACCCCTGACCCCCACCCTCAGCACCCCCTGTTGTGACCAACCCCCCAGAAGAGATGATCACAGTGCCGCGTGGGGAAATGGTGACCTTCACCTGCGTGGCCGTGGGGGTCCCCACCCCCATCATCACCTGGAGGCTCAACTGGGGTCACATCCCCTCCAGCAGCAGGTGAGGGGGTGCAGTGTCTCAGTCCTACCTGTCTGGAGAGCAGACCGCAGGCTCCCTACAGATCTCAAAAATAAGATCCGTAGGACAGGTCATAGTGGCTTAGGCTGGTTGCTGTGGCAACGGCTTTAAACAATGTTGTGGGAAACTGGGATAGATGGAGTCTACTGATAACTGAAAAAAAAATGTTTGTTGCATTTGGCTTGTTCTAATTCAATAACAGACTTTTTTCTGCGAGACTAACTCATAATAACATGGGTACTGCATTAGAGATTACTGATAATGGGCACTGATTTTTAAGTGTAATTGTCTATCCCACCAATATTGCTTAAACAGAAATACGTAATTAAGCAAACACAAGCAAGTGTATAAAGCATTTTCATACAAATAAAAAGAAAAAGCAGGAAACTAGAGTTACTATGTGATAGAAATGCTATCCTGGATGCATGGAAAAGAGTTCCTGTGCATTGAATTAACAAAGGTTAATAGGGCCCGTCCTTTGAGCTTTCAATGGAACGTGTGGTTCCTGTCTGCCCAGAATCTCCATGACCAGCGAAAACGGTCAGGGCACCTTGGTCATCCGGGACGTGAAGGACGCGGACCAAGGAGCGTACACCTGCGAGGCCATCAACGCCAAGGGCATGGTGTTCGGCATCCCCGACGGGGTTCTGAGTCTCAACCAGAGAGCAGGTGTACACCCGGTGCCTCCCCAAAAACTCTATTTCCCCCTTTCTGTCTATACGGTCGTCTATGTCAAATTCAGCTGGCAGTTTATACCAGCCTGGATGGTTCATCTTACAGTATAGCGATGAGGCTCAGGGAGGCTGATTGTGTGTCTCAGTGGCCAGTTACACGTGGCTTCCTCACACTGTCAGTCCTGTCCCCCTGTGCCCCATACCGTTTTTTAAGTTCTCATCCCTTCTCTTGTCTCCTGCTTCAGCTAACTGTCCCGACGGGCAGTTCGGCGTGGCCAGAAACTCGCGCTGCGTCTCCTGCTTCTGTTTCGGCGTCACCAAGACCTGCCAGGGCACCAGCCGACACCGCAGCCAGATCAAGCTGCACTTCGACAAAGAAGGCGACTTCAAAGGTAACGACACGCCCCCTGTTTCCAGGCCAATGATGAAGATCTATCTCCAGAGTCCTCTCCTGTGTCGCTCTTCCTAAACATCTTTAATAAATGATGAATTTATCCCTTTAAGGCGTGAGATCACAAATATGTGATTAGAATGGTCTTAACTGAGCATTCTAATGCTGATGTAACAATCATGACTTGTAAATTTTTTTACCAAATGGAGTTCTATAATGTTGACTTAGAATTTTGAAAAGAAAAAATCCCAAAAACACCTACTCTTCAAAGGGTTAAACACCAGCATTAGATCTGTTTTATTAGACTGTTTTCAGGCAGCAGTTCTAGAACACTGAATTTTGAAAAAAAAACATTCCAAAGGTTAATCCCCCCCCTCACTTGTCCCCCCTCCTCCAGGGGTCAACGTGTCGTTCCCCTCCCGGCCGGCCACGCCCCCCCTCATGACTAACCAGTACCAGATCGATCCGGAATCTCGGGAGTTCCAGCTTGTGGATTTGTCCCGCCGGTTCCTGAGCCTGGACTCCCATTGGACGCTGCCTCGCCAGTTCCTAGGAAACAAGGTGGGGATGTCACTGCACCATTATCGTAGCTGTGGAACTAGCTTTGCCTTGGCATGACATCATAGCTTACTGTTTTATTTCTGTCTACCTACATTATAACTATACTATAGCATATTGGGCTGTCTTTTTTGGATTTTAACATGCATATGTAATGTATGTAATATGCTGCTACTGTATGGATAATAGTGCAGAGGCATCTGGCTTCCTAATAATACATCAGAAACATGATACAAAGCAGGGATATATGCAGCATAGGGGTCCTTCTGGCTACAGTAAAATAGATATCCCACATCATGTTGGGGTTATACAGTTATACAGTGCTCAACTGTAACCCAACTGTAACCCCCTTGAATAAATATCAGGATTGTCAGATGTCCTGTAAGGTGTTCTCAGTAACACTGCGCAGGCCTGTGAAGTGCCTGGCTTATGGATGTGCTGCAGTGTGTGACGCCTCAGCTCTGAAGCTGAAGCCCGATCTGTCTGTGCCCAGATCGACGCCTACGGGGGGTTCCTGAGGTACAAGGTGCGCTACACGCTGCCCCGGGGGGAGACGGAGCCCCAGGAGAAGCCCGAGGTCGTCCTGGTGGGGGACGGGCGACGGCTGATCTACCGGAGGAGCAACCCCACCCCCCCTCGAGCCATCAATCAGAAGGCCATCAAGTTCACCGAGGTGAGGCTCTCTCTTCGAACCCTCATCGCCTACAGGATCTACACCGTGGCTCAGTGGATCCAGGCGTTAATTCATACCTAGCGATGATTTGATCTGAGCGCTAATCGTAGGAGGTGTGCCTGGTCTTTTCTGTAAACTTCACTGATTTCGGAGTGGGACGTGTTACTTCGCTCGTCCAGTGAAACCCAGCTGCTGAGGTTGCTTCCCTAGCAAAACAGTGAAGTGCAAAAACAGACATTCATGTTTAAAAGCCCTAAGAAGTACCCGTCAAGCACTGCTCATACACAGTTAATAATATATTTCCGTTTTCATTTGTAGTTTTTTCATTTATTATTGAATTCAAGAACAGTATATTGCAAAAAAAATCCCATCAATAGTAAAAGACAGCCATTGAACCTACTAATATTATAACAGATATTTGTCATTTAAAGATTTTTCTTACACGTATTTGATGTAAAATGTTCAGACCTAGAAATAATGTGAACATTGAGCACTGATTTAGATGAGGATTGTGCTGTGATACATTAGTGGATCAGTAAAGTCCTCCCCATGGTAAAAAGAATTTTCGTTTTTTTTGTGCATGCAGTTTTGGGAGGAATGCTGCTGCAGAGCCATTCTTAAAAATAAGATGTGTCTTAAATCTTAGTTGATCACATTGTGTTCTAACCGTAGATTAGATTATAAACGACCTTTTGATAATGAAACAGTACTTGGCCTTGTTTAAACTGACGAAAGGCCAAAATTAACGGCATGACTCATCTGAAATACTTAAGAGTCCTGAGACTGGGGAGAGGGTTCCCGAAATAAACTCCACAATCCAAAAACGCCATTGTTTGTCTATGTTACCATGGATAGCATTTGTAATGTGACTTACTTATTAAGCATGTCTTAAGTAACTGGATTGTCTGTATTTGCCAGCAGAAATAAAGCATCACAAGATAGTCAGTGTGATTTTGTGAGCCAAAGATGAGGTGACCTCTTTGTTTCTACAGTATGTTGGGCATCTTGGGTTCTTGGAAATGAAGGAAATTAAAACCTACCATCATTTTGAAATATGCCTTCCCAGTCAGTCAGCTTTTAACACTGGAAAGTTAAAGCCAGGGTACTGCTTTGGTTGGACACATTTAAAGCAATATCAAATTCTATAGAATCTTTGTGATCACATGGCTAATCCTGGACCTCATCATTTGTGGTATTTTGACTTTGAGGAATTAATTTAGTGCGCAGGCAAATATAGGCACATGAAAAAATAACATGAGTCACTCTCCGATTAATAAAGAACATTTGGGGTTAGTCATTGCTGAGGTTTGACAGCTGTGGCCTTGCATGGCTCTGAGGGGACACTGTGGTTCAATGGTTAGGGAACTGGGCCAGTAACCCAAAGGTTGTAGGTTTGATTTCCTGGTGAGGCACTCTCGTTGTACCCTTGAGCCAGATGCCTAGCTTTGAACTGCTTCAATATGTGTCCAGCTTTATAAAAATGGTATCGCTCCGCGCACAACATTTACTTAGGAATAATTTACTAAATAAATTATATTGTGTCATCAGTCGTTTGTATTGCTATGTTGTGACCATTTTATAAAAGCATTACGGCACTCGGGGCTGTGCTGTATCGTGAATACAGCCATGACTACACGGGGTTGCTGGCGCTACGACCTCACATCGTGCCTAACAGTGACACGCCTGTATTCGTGACATATCACAGCCTCTCATACCATATCACTTAGGTATAAAATGGATGCCATGTAAAAATGCTAAAGTTGTGCTTGCTGCTCAGGATAAGTCCGTCTGATAAATGCCTGTAATGTAATGTAATGCAGTGTAGTGTGATGTGATGTGATGTAATGTAATGTAATGTGATGCGATGTAATGTAATGTGATGCAATGTGATGTAATGTAATGTAATGTAATGTGATGTAGTGTGATGCAATGTAATGTGATGCAATGTGATGTAATGTAATGCAATGCAACGACTCCCTCAGGAACACTGGCAGCATTCCTCTGGGCGGCCGGTGACTCGCCAGGACCTGATGATGACCTTGGTCAAGCTGGACAGCATCAACATTCGCACCATGTACAACAAGCGCATGGTCACCTTGGCCCTGAGCGACATCACCATGGACACCACCAGCACGCAGAGTAGCACCCTGGGCCCCGCCCAAGAGGTGGAGGAGTGCAGGTGAGTGTTGGGGTGGGGGGGCGGGGGGCGTGGGGGGCACTACAACACCTGATTAAACTAAACTAATCATAGTCTCCAATTAAGACTTTGATAAGTAGAATCAGTTTTGAAGTGCTGAAAAAAAACAACAAAAACAACCTGTACCCACACCAACTGTTTTTGGGTAAGATTGGCCACCCTGGCTCTATGAATTGTTGAGTGTCAAGTTAAATTTCCCATAGGACTGATGATTTTCAAAAGCTTGTTTCTCCCTGTGGAGGCACCCCTGGATGTCTGCGTTCCCATGGCGACATGGAGGCTAATGGCCTTTGCTTCACAGGTGTCCCAAAGGGTACTCGGGCCTGTCCTGTGAGACCTGCTCTGCTGGTTTTCAGCGAACGCCCGGCGGCTCTTACCTGGGCACCTGCGCCGGCTGCAGCTGCAACGGGCACGCCAGCTCCTGCGATTCCGTCACTGGACACTGTGTGGTGAGCATAGCCCCAGCATTCAAGGAGGCATTATCAAGTCTGACATGTTGCTATATGTGGTTTATATATATATATATATATATATATACAATTTTGGCACCCAACACAAGGGTGGATCTGTCCGATCATTTGCAACCACGGAAGCATTCATGCATAAACCCTACAGCCCACTCAGGAGAGTACAGATACCTACTGTTCTCCTCTGAAACACTTGCTAGTTCTTGTCACACCACAGACTACAGCTAAGGTGTTTCTGCATGTTGTTCACCTTTATCACGTGCATAGACACCTGGTACGCTGACATAATTATTGTTCGGTGTACCAGGTGCGTGAGCACTGATTTAGGATCCTGGCATGAGAACAGTATTTATGTGAGCCATTTTTCAATTCTCAGAATCAGTGAGTGTCAGCATAGCATAATTAATGCGGAACTGGAGCTCCATGTTCGATTCCCAGGTGGGGGTACTACAGTTGTACCCTTGAGCGAGGTACTGAACATACATTCCTTAACCCTTTAACGTGTTTTAATGCTGCCCAGCTGAAGTATGAATCACAACAGGTATTTGAAAGCAATGGAGTTCTAAAACACTTGATGTCACTATGATGTCACTTCCTCACCGAAAATTCCAAAAAGCCTTCCGAAAAGTTCAAAAAGCCTACTCTCCAAAAGGTTGAATGCAATGTAAATGGTTTCTGGGTCAGTGTTTAACACCAATGACTACAAGCATCTAATTGCCCAACACCCACTACTCCTTTGAGAGGTACGTAATTACATAAGTTCCTATGTTATATCTTAACTAGCCAATGTGATAAAATAGCGAGACCCAAACACTCAAAGATGAAAATCTTAAGTACATACTTTGGTGCTTACTCACAATGTACATCATTAGTAAAGCCATCTTATGTGTTGTAATTAAGGAAGTGTCAAGTTTATGCCTATGTAATTAAGTACTTGCAGGTTTATAGTTTAGCAACGTGCTTCCAGTTACAAAAGTAGCAATTTTGAGCGTTTTTTAAGGAATGTTGTGGCGGTATCCTGCATGCTCTGTGGATGAGCCTGAGGTGCAAAATGTTCCCCCAGAGCTGCCGTCACAACACCGAGGGCCCGACGTGTGACAAGTGCCGACCGGGTTTCTACGGCAACCCGCTGCGAGGTCGGGCGGACGACTGCAAGCCCTGCCCGTGCCCGCACGCCGAGCCGTCTCGCCGGTATGGCACTGCCCGCGCCAAACGCACATTCTACCAACACCGCAGAAGCACGAGCGGGCATGATGCGCTGGCAGCAGACCTGGGTCAGATATGTGTTTGTTTTTGTTCTGGATTCAAATACTTTTCTACGCTTTCCGCTGATCTTGTCTGGTGTATTGGAGCCAATGAAATACTCTCGAAAAGTGCAAACCCCGCCTTCTGGTCATATTGGCAGGCTCCATTACGCCAGGCAAGATCAATAGAGCACAGAAAAGTATTTGAATCCAAAACAAATACATATTTGACCCAGGTCTGGGTGGTGTCATGCCCGAGTAGTGTCTTCAGTGAGGATAACATAAGCCAATTTAGCAGCTAGGAGTTTATGGGGGTTTTTTAAAATCCCTTTAACACTAGTTTCTAGTTCTTTGCAACAAAAATTTTAGATCACGCAATATTACTGTGAAATTAACCTGTTATTACACATCTGTTAAATATGCAAGTACTGTGTAATTGCACGTGCCTGTTCTGTGAAACTATACTGCGGTTTAGTTCTGTCGTGCAAGCTGTGTAATTGCATACGAAGGTGATGATGACAGAATAGTGGTGAAGGGTAGTGTTTTACTGCAGTTAAAATGAGGGTTGGGATAATGTTAGAGGTTTGACTTAAGGGAGTTAGAGAGCGGTTACAATGAAAGTAAAAGCAATTTGAACAGCAATTTAAACAGTGTTCAATATGTTGTACTGTATGCTTGGTATACAGTATGTAATATGCACTATACAATGTGTTATTACAAAAGTTTCTCAATACTGTTATACTGGTGTGAGGTGAAGTATAAAACCTTATTTTTTGTACCATGGTTCAGCTGAATGAACAACTTGGTGGGGAAAAGAATTCCAGTTTCAAAATAATTGTAAAGGTTCGCATCCAGTAGCTATAAGGGAAACAGTGATGTGCTGCTGAATTCACGCCTGTTGTACGTGTTTGTGTGCTTGCGTGCGTTGGTGCTGCGTGCGGTGTGTGGTGTGTGCCGATGGGCGAATGCCAGGTGACGTTGTCGTGGCGTGAGTTGGTTGTGTGTGGTGCTGCCTATTGCTGGAATGAGGTATGTAAGCGCTTGATAAGCGCATCGACATTTCCTGTGTGAATGTGTTTTTAAAGGTTCTCTGCCACCTGCTTCCTTGACCATGACTCCCAGGCCACGTGTGACGCCTGCAGGACTGGATACACCGGACGCCGGTGTGAAAGGTGAGGAAGTGACATCATAGTGACATCATCATTCCAACCACTGCAGCGGAGTGGAAAGGGATAGTTTCTAATATGTGCACTTGCACATGGACTTGTTTTATCAGTTTGTACGTATCTATGAAAAAGTCTCAATAATCGACTGTAAGTAATCTGACGAAGACCATGTAGATTTTAATGTTCTTTTGGATTAAAGTTTAAAAATGAACAAGGAGCAGTTAACTGCCATGTGCCCTTCTACACAGCCTCTAGTCCCTTTTCCCTTCAGTAAGTGTGCATATAATGTAAATTTTCTCTTGGAAATGTACTTATTTACAGTTATAGGTTGTGTTCCTTTTACTATACAAGTCTTGACAAAAGTTATAATATCATAATATGAGTTTATGGGCTGTTGTTTGAATCTCGAAGAACCAGTGTGTGTGTCCGTGTGTCTTACTCCATTTTGTGTTGTGCAGATGTGCCGCTGGCTACCAGGGGAACCCCCTTCAGCCCAACGGCAAATGTGTTCCAAAAGGTGAGGTTTCGTTCCCGTAGTCTGATGTCTCCACCTGACGCAGGTGTTTGTCCAAAGGTCCCTACTTATCTGAGGGAGCTCACTGCACTGTCATTTAAAAAATAATGACACTTAAATTAAAAATTTTAAATGTAAAATTTTGGGGAAATTTTGACTGTAATCTGAATGGACTGAGGATCATGTCCAATCGGGCCCAAATGTTTTGAGGGACTCAAAGCCTTCAGGGTATTGCTGTTTGGAGCACTGATGAGAGTTAGCATCCACTGTCCTTCTCTCATTCACAGCCAGCTCTGTAGTAATCCCTAGCAGGCTAAAGTGTGACAGCAGAGGGGTGGTGAACTCAAACAGCAGCCCATGCAGCTGCAAGGTAATGTGCTCTGTCTTTTTCATTACATTACAGTACATTATAGTACACTACACTACACTACATTACATTACATTACATTATAGTCACTTACCAGGTGATCTTATCCAAAGCAGTATACAGTAGTGTAGAACGTCAGTGTTACTTTCCTTTCCTACTGCTGTGAGTACTTCAACATAAGTTATATGTTTAAGATAATCTAAATAATAGAGCTAGATTTGGATTTGAGGGCCAGATTTGGGTTTCCATGATGTGCAGTACCTCTTTAAGAATGAGATTGTCACTACATGTACAAATGCTTCAAGTATACACGTGAACATAAAAAACCGTGACTGGCGGACAGAGGCAGCCGATGAGCCTGCAGGGTTTGTTCTCTTTGTCCGGCAGCCCAATGTGGAGGGTGAGCTGTGCGACGAGTGCAAGGCCGGCTCCTTCCACCTGACGGAGGACAACCCCGACGGCTGCCTGCAGTGCTTCTGCATGGGCGTGACCAAGCAGTGCGGCAGCTCCACCTGGAACAGAGACCAGGTGAGTGCGTGCTCCAGTGCCGACGGGACCCGAGATGATGAACTCCTGCATGGCAGCCAATGAGAAAGCTACCAGACCAGCAGGGGGTGCAGAAAGTGGGGGGTGGCGTGGGGGGTGGGTGCGGAGTTTAGGGCAATTCTAACGGCTCTGACTGACAGGGGGTCTCCCAAAAAATATTAGAGTATATGATTTTCTGGGGTTGTGTGGGACCAAGTGTAAGATCTTTTCATGGGGCACAAAGTCCCTGTTGGTGCTTCTGCAGAGCACCCCCAGTCTCAGGCTTCATAATCATGTGTCTGTGTCCCAAAAGGTACAAGGTAATGGTGATGGGAAGAACTTTGCCCTCTCCGACGGAGCCAACACCAGGACCATCACGGAGGGCATCATCCAGAAGGATGGCTCCGAGGTGGCCTTCCGAACCTTCGCCAGTATCCCCAGTGACGTCTACTACTGGGTCCTACCTGAGAGTTTCCGCGGAGACAAGGTGAGTCACCAGACACCCACCTCATCCACCTCCGCGACCTGCTGACATTCTAGACCTACTGACTTCAATTCAAGATATATAATAGGACTGATCTGCTAATTTAGCCCATGGCTGTGAACAGTTGTCAGATTTAGCCCATACTGCACGTTTGTACTAATTAATTGCTTCCCCGGCCTTTAACTGAAATTTAAGATTGGCTTGTGCTGAGAAGTCGCACAGTGAATCGTTGATGGTGTAATCGGCTGGGCCTGTGCTGGTAGTTACCCAATCATTTCTGAGATTAGACTGCCTACAGTGACGCCTAGAGGAGAAAGGACGAAACACCGGTCACATGCTTCTCAGGACATATGGTCGGGAATTTCTCCAGGCTCTTATTGTTACATTTTTTTATTTTTTTTATTTTATTTAACCTTTCTTTAACCAGGTTAGTCCCATTGAGAGTAAAATCTTTCGTAAGAGAGAACTGGCAAGATGAGCAGCAGAATAATTTCACAAGTTATATAGGTCGCTGGGATTGTGTTGTCATAATTTCAAGCATGAGTGGTGTGGGCAGATCATATAATTGTTAATTTGCTGTATCTTTTTAACTCTTCCAATAGCACAAACAACATTAGATCATGATCTTAGTCATCTGTTCTATTATTTTAAGGATAATTAAAATTGTGCTACTCTTCTACTTCGTAAATCAGTTTTCAGTGCTTTTAGAGACTAAAAGTTTCAGAGCACAAAAATTACATATTGAGGAAAAATATGTATGTAAAGGAAATGATTGAATAAAAACACAGTTTATCCTTGATTAAACCAGAATTGCCAAAATCTTCCCTGTTGCTAGGTGACCGCGTACGGAGGAGAGCTGCGGTACACCGTGCGCTACGAGCCCCGCCCGCGTTTCGTGATAACCACTGGGAAACCAGACGTGATTCTCCAGGGCAACGGCATCTTCCTGGAGCACTTTTCCAAAACCAGACCCCTGGCCCGCACCCCGACCACCATCAGCGTGCGATTCAGGGAGGTACGTGTGCCGAGGCCGCTAGTTAACCCCTTTAAACTAAACATGTAAACTGAGGTAATAGTTACAGTACCATATGCAAACTAAGTGATGAACTAGTAGCGTTGACCCCAACCCTGATGCACACATATGAACACAGACACATACATGCAGAACACACACACGCACAGATACATACACACACATACACACACAGATACACACCCACACAGAGACACACACACACGCATGCACACACAGACACACACGCAAGCACACACATGCACAAACACACACACATACACACAGTCACACACACACACATGCACACGCAGACACATACACACAGACACACACACACACATGCACAAACACACAAACACACACACAGTCACACACACACACAGACACACACAAACAGAGACACACACTCACTCACACACACACTGTTTGCCTAACTCCCCCTCCCTCTCCCAGTCTGCGTGGAAGCGTGCTGACGGACAACCCTGCACTCGTGAGCACCTCCTCATGGCCCTCGCTGAAACTGCAGTCTTCATGATCAGAGCCACCTACACTGACAGCATGTCTGTGAGCAGGTATGGATAGAGAGGTTAAAGGGGCGAGGGTGTACTGCAGAGGAATCAGACTGACACAGGAGTGTTATTTCCTATTGGTGTGGGTGAGTGTAGTATAAGGGGTAAGGAACTGGCCTTGTAAGCTAAAGGTCACAGGTTCGATTCCCAGGAAGGATACTGCTGTTGTACCCTCCAGTAGTTAGTAAATGTGTAAATATATAACATAATATAATATTATTAACATTGTATATAACATGTGATATATAACCAGTACATTTGTACATATATAATTGTACAGTAAATAATTTTTTAAATCCCATGCATCTTAAAAGATTTTAGAACAGAAGTGTTGCCTCACTCAGTTGGTTATGTGTTCTGCAGCATTTCGGACATCGAGATGGACGTTGCAGTACCTCACTCCACAGGCAGGGGGCGGGCCCTGGAGGTGGAGGAGTGCGCCTGTCCGCAGGGGTACAAAGGGCCCTCCTGTCAGGTGACTGTGTCTGTTACCCTCTGTCCCAGGACAGAGAAAACATGCTTGACTCTGTATTGGATTTTTTTTGTGTGCACACTCTGTATTCTGCAATACCATGCAGTTACAGAACACTGTACAGTCCCACATACATTCATACCAGACCTGGGTCAAATACATTTTTTTTTTGGATTCAAATACTTTTCTATGCTTGACTGATCTTGTCTGGTGTATTGGAACCAATGAAATACTCTCGAAAAGTGCAAACCCCGCCTTGTGGTCATATTTATACTGGGCATAAATGCAATAAATTCATATAACCCTGACCCTTACCATAACCATAACCAAAGCTCACCGTAATATACACAATGTATTTAGTATGACAATTCATGTCTGTGGTGTTACTGACATCCTCGTCTGTTGATGGCGATTTATTTTCCAGGAGTGCGATGAGGGGTACACCCGCACGGGATCGGGGCTCTACCTGGGCACCTGTGAGGAGTGCAGCTGCAACGGGCACGCCAGCGACTGTGACCCCGAATCTGGGGAGTGCCTGGTGAGCCCTCCGTGTCATTCCTGCAGGAACGGCAGTTAGCCTGCCGGAATACCTCTGTGTGGAACACCTTCTGGAACTTTCCGAGCCGTTTACGGAGTCGTGCTTATTCACGTCCGGCGTGCCCCTCGGCCCCCCCCTGAGACTGTTCATTTTTTTCCTCCTGCAGCATTGCCTTCACCACACTGAGGGTCCAAACTGCGAGCGCTGCGTTCCCGGGTTCTACGGTGACCCCAAATCTGGCGGCGCAACAGTCTGTCAGCCCTGCCCCTGTCCCGGCATCTCCCCAAACAACCAGTGAGTGTGACCTTTCCCCCTTAATCCCATGATCAAAAACAAAAAATTGCCAAATTTTTGCCAAAAATTTTGCCACTGACAAATACTTCACTTAGGGATGGCACTCTCTGTACAGTATCAGTTAAAGTCTTAAATTAGCTTTACTGGGGAAGGTACTGTTTGGGTCAAATATTCATGGGCTTTGTTCATAAGATTAAATATTTGTGTATTCCTGGTGTGAAACTGGTGTATTACCCCAGAGTCCAACATTGGCTAAGCAAGACAAGGACTTAACTATATGACATCAGTGCACATTAATGCAGTGAAATTAAACGCACCTTCTAGCATTGACTCCAGATGGGAGTTACCTGACGTCGCTGGTCCCTTCTCTGTGACGGAAAGGGTTGACACATGCTGGCCTGATCCCACAGGTACTCCCAGCAGTGTTACCTGGACTCAGACAACCAGCCCACCTGTGACAGCTGTCCTCCGGGCTTCTCTGGCCGACGCTGCGAGAGGTAAGGCTGGAACCGCCTCACCCCCACCCCTTTGCTCTCGGGGTTGGCCGTGTCCTCTGGGGGGGATGTGTGTGTGGGTGTGCTGGGCGAGCGTCATCCATCTTTTTTTCGGCTGGCGGGGTGCAGTGGTGGTTTAAAAGCATGTCCGCCGTGTTCCGCGTGCGTCTCTGTGGTCTTCCCGCTGTGATCGAGCGGCCTCGGTGGGGTCTGGTATGGGAGAAGCAAAACCACAATCAACGCCACCCATTCCATGCCGTGCGACATCTTTATGCGCCGGGCTCTCTGCGCTATGGGAACTGTAAATAGAATCATTAGAATGGCTCGGGAATGCTTGGTTTCGGAGCTGCCTTGTGGTGCATCCAGTTGCTTCGGGCTGGGCTGATTTCTGATGTTCACGAAAGAGGTGTTTCAGGCAAACAAGCATTTTCTGGGCGGATGGGGGGGGGGGGCAGTGCTGCGAAGGGTTGAAGTTGACAGGAAACATAAACAACAAGTGAAGCCAATGGCTTGCCTTGAATTTTGTGTAAGTAAATAGTGTATTTGTATTATTAGCCTATTATATTAAGAATTTCTTTAGGGAAGGGAATAGTAGTCTAACATTACTCAGTATAGTGGTCACAAGCTTTTTACTGCTTTATTTTTTCAGAGAGCTATTTCTATAAATTGGGTATTGCAAGAGAATTTACTGTAAATATTGCTTTACATATCCTCTGAAGAATTTAGCATTTTAGCTTTGCCATGCAGTTACAGAATTCGCTTTGCATGTGTTGCTTGAGTCTCAGAGCTTTGCTAAAATGTTATGCTTTTGGGAAACGTTTTCTGTCCTGGCAGTGGTTTGCAAGTCCACTGCAAAAAAAAGTCATGTTCTTATGTGACAAAATGTTATCTTAGAATGTGACAATATAAGATTAGTGTGTTACAAAACTCTGTATATAATTAAAAGAAATACTTAATCTTAAATAAATAGTATTTAGAGGACTGTTTTATGTTAAGATTCATTTTTAGAAACTTATTTCTTTCAAAATTTTCCACTCGCAATAGAATCACTATAATCTAATAGTGCTTCTATTAAGAGTGTTAATTTTCTATTTTCATATTTGAAAATGCATTAACATTATGATAAAGTTTTATTGCATGAGAACATGACATATTTACAGATTTCAACCTATTTGGGATACGTGATTCACATCTATGCCTTTGATGAGAAAACATTGTTTTCTGGCATAAATGCGGTGGTGCTTTCATCTGGAAATCAAGTCCTGTCTTGTGTGTCTTTGCCTCTCCCGGGGGAGAGTAAAGATGGTTGGCTTACTGGCTGGTGAATGGACCTGGAAAATTATTTCTAATTCAGCAAAGTGTTGCGGAAAATTTTTGCTGACTTGAGCTTCCTTGGTGTGTCCCTCGCCATGACTTGCCTGCTCAAAATATTGAAAAAAACGAAGAAACACAACGTTGATCAAGTGCCAGGACGTGCTGACGAACGGGAAACACGAAGGCTTCATCCCGGTCGGATGCAGCGCGGCCGTGTACAACTTCAGCCTGGAGAAGAAAGTCGTGGCGGACAGCAGCGGAGGAGGGAGCTTCGAAGAGGACGCCGATTACCACAGCAACACGGTGGGCCCCATAGACATCGGGGTTTTGAAGGTCCCCTCGCGCAACCTGCTGTCCACGACCATGCACAGCCTGCTGTCGACCCGAGGACACACCACTCCCACGGCCCGCGTGGCCAGCGTCAACCTGAACCGGACCGGGCCGATAAGCCTGAACCGGACCGCCCCTCGAGTACCGTCCCGCTACACGCCCAGCCCGCAGGCGCGCCACCACAGCTTCCAGTTCCTGCTGAGGTCGTCCATGAACAGCTTCAACCGGCGGATGAGCATGCTGGAGAGCAACAGCTTCGACGTGAAGGAGGGCCTCCACGAGATGAGCCTGCAGCAGCACCAGCTGAGCAGCCAGCTCGAGAAGCTGGCCAGGATGCTGTCCACCGCCGACAAGGGCGAGAAGATCGCGGAGCTGCAGAAGAACTACACCAGCATGGAGGGCCGGCTGAGCAGGCTGGAGGGGAAGCTGGAGATCCTCATCGACGGCTTCACTGCCCTGGCGCAGGAAATCAACAAGCTCAAGCGCTCCAAGCAGTTCTCCCGCTCGACCAAGGAGCAGTACCCCCCAGCGATGATCACCACCGTCCCTGCCCCTGCCCTCGCTCCTACAAGATCCATCAAAAAGGCACCGCTGACCACCACGACCACAACCGTGGTGCCAAGAAAACGGAAGGATTCCAGGATGTCGCCGACACAATCTGTCATAACGCAACGGCCAGTAGCTACCCGCCGTCCCGTTAAGAAGCAGAACACACCACCCGCTCCAAAGTCGACCGCAAAATCTCGAACTGTGAGGCCAACAAAAAAACAGGCAGCAAAGCAAAAGGTGATGACTCCTGTTACAAAACGTCCAGCTCGTGCAAAATTACCTGCACCAAAGCGGACAAGGACTATAAGCAGAGGTCAGGGCAAAACAAGGAAAATTGTTGTCTCGGAGTCAGTTCCAAAGACTTCAAGAGTTTCAAAAAAGCCTGTTGCCACTCCAACCCAGGCCATGCCTGTAACCGGCCGCAAATCCGGTCGAGCCAAATCGAGGCAAACAGAGAGCACCTTGGCTACCACCAAATACCAACTGGTGCCCCCATCCCATAAAGTCCGGCCTCCCCTGTCTGATTCAAAACTTCCTTCGAGCTCAAAGCTGACCAAAAATACCCAAGGCAAGACGAAGGTTCCTAATGGTTCCAAGAACACTGCAAAGCCCAGTTCTGGGTCAAAACTGGACAAAGCCCGAATTGCTACACCCCTTGTCATTACGAAACCCCCCATATTAAATCGTCAGAAAGCGAGGCAGAATGACAGGGCACCGCCTCCCACTTCATTTCAGTTGGTCACGCCATCCCATAAAGCCAAAACTGCTTCACAACGTGTTACAAAGCCTCCTAAGAAAATGTACACCCCTGCACCCAGCATTACAAAATCCACTACCTCCACTACCACAGCCAAACTGACAATTGCTACCACTACACGCCCTGTTACTCCAAAGAAAAAGAGGCGCCAGTCAAGGGTCCAGAACCTTCTGCAGCTCCTACAGGGTGACCACAGGTCTAAAAAGAGACAGAAACAGGATCCCTCTATGCACATTGTTCTAGGAAAGCTTGCTATTCCAATTAAAATCATCCCAGATTATTGATCAGTTTGACATCATATCAGTTATCAATTGAATGAGACTATGCAAACCCAAGCTTGTTAAGACATTGTCTTTTCAGTGTGCTCATGGATGATGAGCAAGCTGCTCCTCCTTCAAGGGTCAACATAACATAACATATAACATAACATAACATAATGACAAGAACAGGCCATTCTGCCCAACAGTGCCTGCTATTTTCCTACTGCTAATGTGTACCTAGTGCTCAGTTTACTAACAAACTAGATGTTATTTAGCACCGTATCAAGCCTGGTCTTTAAAACCCCTGGAGTGTCTGCCTCCACTACATGACCTGACAATGGTAATGTTCTTCATCTGAGTGTTCTTAATATGTACATCATAGTCGCCTTTACCATCAGGAATGCTAAAGGATTCTTATAGCCTGAGTATTTATTCAGATGTGAAATTATTGTTTGCTTGAACATGCTTGTCCCTATGCATTTTATGGAACCTCGGGTTCTGAAATGAGCAGCTCAATTCATTCGTTTTTGGATCATAAACTTATATATTTGCTTTCCCACTGCTTCTTAATTATTATGCACCTTCTTGGAAGGTTGAATACAACTGTCATTGCTTTCCATTCTCGGCACTTTCATCAGTAATGAAAGCAAAAACAAACAGATAGACAACTTGAAGTGAAGTTATTTATTCATCCTATTACCCAAACACAATTAAATTACAAGAACATTTTATGGCATCGCTCCAATTAATGTACATTTTCCAGCAAGAGAGTATTAAAAAACATTGTTAAAGGAGTACCATGGTGGTTGAACGTGACACTTCCCAGTTGTCTTCAGGTAACAACAAAACAAATGTGCATAATTTTTTTATTCTTCAGTCATTTCAATGTACTTTAAAACGTATTTTTCTAAGCCTAAATTTCCCACTATAAAAATTCACCCAAACCATCTGGGCGTGGTAATGAGAACTGTCAGTTAGCTATGATTGACAGACCGTGCCCCGTTACCATAGCTACCCCCATGATACGCGCTCTCTTTGGGAGACTGAATTTTGAGGTTTGGCCGGTGCAAATGCAGAGTGGCTACTAACTTTGTAAAACCACAAGCCACAGTGACTGGGGAGCCAGAAAGTTGATGTCAAGCCCTGGTTGCCAGTTATGCTGTTTCAACAGCTATGACATTGTAAATATCTGCGTCAGACATCATGAGGCATTCTCTTGAACCATGCAAAAAAATGTGTTTTACATGTTGGTTGGACTACCTCAGAATTTGAAAGTGTACTTTTCAAGTTGTAAGTGCTGTTTTCAGAACAAAATATGACCAAAACTAGAACTATCACCATGGCTGATGTTGAAAGGTAATTTATGTGTTCAGTATTTTCAGGGTTGCCTAACGTTTTTGAATAGCAGATTGGGTATCTCAAACTAATTTACTTGTCTCACAAGCGTAGGTTTTGGGGAAGACAGAGAGACATGTCACCCCCAATATTTTCATATGGTTTGGTCCCTTGACTAGTTAGTATGCTAGTGAGACTTTATGGTTTATCCTTCCGGGACTAGGTGGTCCACTGTCTCCTCCAAGTTGAAATGAAACCTACGCCTACAGCAGTGATGGTTTGGATCCATCACTGTCCTGGAGGAACCATTTATGTTGGATGACTTAATGTACAAAACGATTACATGCAAAAGTGCATGTTCACACATTCTTTACATGTTCTGGTCTACTCTATGGACCACTGTCGACCTGCGTTGAATATGAATATGTCTTTGCAAGCAAGGCAGTCAGGACTGTCTTCCTGGTGCTATGTAAATTCAGTTCGGAGTTGCTTAAATTAATGCATATTATATATTTTGTATGTTGTGCTAGAGGACCATAAATTGTATCTTTTTTAATAAAAATGATTTATCTGGCTTTGAGGAGTGTCGTATGTTTTCATGTGGGTGACATAAATATGAAATATTTGAAAATATTGGATATTTGTAAAATAATAAGGACAGTGCATACATCATCCTGATCTTGTTTCCTTTGAAGAGAAACCTAAAGCAATCAGATCCTAAAGCTAATGTAATAATAAAGAGCGAAGATACTCAATAAGGTGGAAGCTTTCCTTTTGAAGCCAGTGTGAGTCACCCCTCCTGGTTACAGCATTACAGTTTTCAGTTCCATGCAAGTTGAGTTTGTTGAGTTTTCAGCCTGGACATCAGATGAACTTCTACTAGAAGAGGTAAGAACCCCATAACCCCCACCCCTTCTCCACTGTGAATACCTGTGCAGTGGTTATAATCCAATGTGGCCTTGGCTTGGTGAAGCTCTGGGGACTTGTCTCTCGCTTGAGTAGCCATTTCTGTGTTCCTCCATTTTAAGTTTCGCTGTCATGGAATCAGGGGGGGGAGTTTCTGACTACTTGGTCTTTCTGTGTTGTTCAGCTTCTGGTCCTCTGTCCAGATTCCTTGCACCGCTGTTGGAAGGGAACATCTTATTCTTCTTCCTTAAGGGGAGGCTTTTCTATGCTGGAACCTATTTCATGTAAACTAATAAAGGCATAATAAGTAGTGTGATTCAACTTCTGTTTGGCTGGCTGAAGATACTTGGCCCATGACCAAATCTGCCCTTTTTATGGCTTCACCTGCCTCTCCTGTGTGACCTCTCTTCCCTCTCGCTTTTACAGGGTAGTTCCAACATTATGTGGATGTTGGAAGTTTTTTTTTTTGCTCTGTATTTTTGTCAGGTATTTTTTAATGAAAGAGAAACAATAATATATTTTATCTGTGATTATATGGGAATAATTGGGACTCTCATGGTTTCCAAGGGTGTGTTGCCTTCTCTGGTGCTTCAAAAAAAAAAAAATCCTTGATCTGATTTCTGTCCTCTCCTCCTTCTTTGCCTGAAGCGTAAGGTCTTGTGTTGACTCAGTTCTTCATGCGTTTGATGATCAAAGCCTACGTGGTGTAAGACAGCTTAGGGAAGTGAAGGGATGTCAGCCATTTCCAGACATGTGGCTACATCCTTGTGTCTTCATGTTGGATAAGGCTTGTGATTTAATTGTGGTTACATCGTACAGATGAAGATGAAAAGCTGTCGGTGCTGGGCGGATTAAGTTTAGCTTTTGTTTGGATTTGTGAGATCCTGTGACAAATCTGGCCGGTACTCTGCTTATTAAAAAGGTTTTAAACACGTCTTGGACCTGTATCACAAAGTAGTTATTTACAGCTAGTAAATGTTAAGTGTAGGTTGTAAATAAACAGGTGTCACTTAAAAACTGGCTTTACATAGATGATGCACAAATGAAGTGATACTGCATTTTTGTATTCCTGATGTTCTCCACTGTTCAGCACTCTGGATAAGAGTATCCACCAATTGAAAAAAGTAAAGTAACTGAGCTAAAGTGGAACAAGTCTTGTTCTTGCTCCACAAGAATAGCCTGATTTGGTTTCATTTTGTCACTAGAAATGAGCAAATGAGCTAGATTTAAGCACTTTGAGCATTCAGAAAAGTGCTATATAAATGCAATGATTAATTCATTCATAGATTTGTATGGTTCAGTTGCAAGACACCAAGCAAACATCTTTTTGCTCTTGAGCAAATGTTGAATAAGTCTGAATAATATGTTCTAGGGAAGAAAAATGCATGAGCATTTCACTATATTTCATTACTAGTTTGCAAGTAATTACTTTATTTCAAGTCTTGTTTCTGCATTATTGCTTTTTAAACTGATTAATGATTCTCGCTTATAGCATGCAGACCTGGGTCACGGTTTGCAACGGCACACTTTATGCTCTGACATCACAGAGCTGTCTGTTAGTGCCTGGAAAGTGGGTGCTCCAAAGAGCAGATTCGTTTTTCTGGTACTGGTCAATTATTTTGATGAACGCAATCATTTCACAGTATCAATGCGTAGAGTTTGGGTTTTCAAATTTCCATTTCAATTCCGCCTATATTACTGTGGTTTAATTATGAAATGGAGTAGTTAAATAAGGCATATCTTGTTGTTTTCTGTCAGTGGCTGCCGGTGCCTTCTATCTTCTATCCTGCTACAGCAGGGATCTCAAAGTAGTCCTGGAGGACTGCTGATCTAAAGAAAACTGCACAAACCTACAGACACTGCAGCCTACCAGGCCTTGAGTTTGACGTCTGTGTGCTGAAGTATATCCAGACAGAACTAGTAACAGTGCTATAGCAAATGGATAAGGATGCTATCCGAGCCATGTGTACCATATATATTGCAGTGCAGATCTGAGTGGTAGATTTAAGCATGTTGCTTAGTATGAGTTGCTGAAATGTGTGCAAAGATGTGTGAAACAAGCTTACTTAAATTATAAGTATTCGCAGCACTGAATTGAATAGGCATGTAGAGGTTTGTTTGAATAATGTTCTCTGACATTTATTTTTTGTTTTGTTTTCATTCCAGATGTTCTGCGGGATACACTGGGAATCCACTGCTGGGTCTGCCCTGTGTTGTCGGCAACGGTACTCTTTCCAAACCTTTTCCATTTCGGCCTTTGTTTGTATTACTCAGTGAAAACAGGCCACTTGTGGACTGACATGTTTCACCTTTCAAATGCAGCCCCAAATTTATCACTCAGTCACAGGCACGAAAAGCATTCAAACGCAGTATCAAAGGTAGAAAAATAACTGACGTTCAGCTGACCTTTACGCTTATCTGTCATTGTTGTTCTTGTGTCATCTTAAAACTATTCCCCTCTAAGATAATCTCTTAACATAACATTGTGTTTTTTTAATGCCACATTTGAATAATAGCACACATTTGAATTATCTCTAATGAGGGTTATTTTAGCCCATTGCCCTACGGATTTGTGTCTTTATTCTTTCTTGTTTCCTGTTTGCTCTGACACAGAGAAGAGAGTCTCACTTTGTTAGAATGATCTTTATTATTCTCTGTTCTGTACAGGTGGGAGGGCTTGGGATTGTTCATGGTTGTGGACCACTAAAATTAAATCTGAGGGTCAGCTGGGGTGTAGTGTAATGGTTAGGAAAACGGGGCTAACTTAAAGGTTGTGGGTTCGAGTCCCAGCTGGGACACTATCATTGTACCCTTGATTAAGGTCCTTAGTCTGAATTGTTTCAGTGAATATTGTATAAATGAACAGGTTGCATGATGAAGTGCATGTGTACTAACACACAGATATAATAAGTAGAGAGCTATGGTATGTTTCCGGGCGGGCATCTGTCTGACCTAACCCTCAACCCCCCCCCCTGGAAGTTTAATCTGGTTGACCTTTGACTGCAGGAAACTGTGGTAGCTGTGACCATAGAGGAAGTGATGGTTGTGATGGAAATGGTGTCTGTCACTGCAAGGTAAGTAAATACCTTGATGCAAATCTGATGCACAGAAAAAGATATGACCACAGAAGTTGGCAATGAGGCTAAGTGGACTGTTCATTCAGTCATGTTCTGTATCTGCAGTTTGTGCAGTTGGAATATATTATTATTGTTACGATGTAAAATAAACATTTAGTTTAAAAGTGCACAGATAAGCCACACTAATTGCTTGTTCTTTTTAAATGGTACGTCCCACTACCTGTGGATCAACTCCATCATCTCATAACAGTGCAACAGCGTCCTAAACGAGCCAGGTCCATTACACTGCCCCGGGGGGTACTTGCATGAACAGACCTCAAACTGTATAAGAGATGACTCCTCTCCATTATCTGTGAACATTTTGAATCTACTTTCCTTCCCCCAGGCAGCTGTGAATAAGCCTTTCTTGTCTTCTCTTACCCACACGAGGCCCTCCTCTTATTGAATGCTGATATTATTTTACCCCTTCGTGTTTTTTGGCTTGCCGACACAGTCGTGTTTGTTTGGGTGGGAGTTTTTTTTGGTTTTGTTTATTTATTGCAGTTGATGAGACGGGTTGTGCTCTTCTGCAGGCACACGCAGAGGGGCCCTCGTGCAGCTTGTGTAAACAGGGCTTTTTCCACCTGAGCTCCGCCCATAAAGATGGCTGCCTTCCCTGCTTCTGCATGGGCGTCGCCCAGCAGTGCTCCAGCTCCTCCTACTACAGGGACACAGTGAGTCTTTAGCAGGAAGGATGTAATTAACCCTTTGAAGAGTAGGTTTCTTCAGGGTTCTAGAACTCTGCTTTCAGTTACCAGTAGTGATTGTTACATCAGCGTTAGAATGTTCAGTTAATAACATACTAATCACGTATTTGTGATCTCACACCTTAAAGGGCTGAACAAACACCCCTGTCATTCATACAGTTTTTTACATTACATACAACACAAGCCATTAAAAATACAGTTTAAAATATTAATACCACAAGTAAATCAGGATATTGAGGATAAGACAAAAGATAAGGTTGTTTGTATAGTGCCTTGTGTAACCATGAAGTACACTTTTTAAGGCATCTGCCTTACCTCTGTCTTACATGTATAGTACTGTTTGTATAGTTCTGTATTAATTCAAATATTGTGGGACCCAACTGTAATGCGCTAACTGCCAGCTTGGGCATATTTGCATCTTCATTAACTGGTTAAAATAGACCTGAGACTGTCGCTGAATGGCAAGGATCTGCATCCTAGCGTGCAGCCAAAACCCCCCCCAACCCCAAACTCATCAGGACGTTCCCCTTTGTTTTTTTGAGCCGTGTTCTCCGCCGCCCCGCAGGTGTCCTCCAGCTTCGCCCCGGGCGACTTCCAGGGCTTCGCGCTGGTGAACCGGCAGCGCACGGACCGCGTCGCCGCGGGCTTCACGGTGGAGGTGGCCGTGGACGGCGGCACCCAGCTGTCCTTCAGCCACTTCGCCAGCCTGCGGCCCGAATCCCACTACTGGCAGCTCCCGGAGGCCTACCGGGGGGACAAGGTAGAGGGGCCATCCCAAAACGCTCGCCTTCCTTTTCAGGTGTCCCATGCCCCCCTGGTGGATTCTGTGCGTGGCGGCCATTTTCCACTTCTGCGCACTCCGGTGCTTCCTTTTCAGACTCCGAAGCCTTCCCCCTTTCTGCTCCCCTGGCTCCTGCCTCTGTGATCTCACGCTGTCCTTCCTGTCTCATAAAAGAAAGGGTTTTACTCTCGGCGTTCTGCTTTGCCATTTAGAGACCGCTGTGGACTCCATTAAGCGTCCTTGCGATACGATGTTTGGGCGGTTTTTGTCCGTTCCTTTTGATTACGTCGCAGGGTTATTTGTGCGACCCGTTCGATTCTGGCATCGTCAGGAAACGTGCTTTCGAGTGAGGTGCTCATTTTTCACTGCAGTTTCAGAAGCACTTTCTGAAAATGGTACTACAGTACATAAGAGCTACAGAAGGTCTTAAGTACTGCATATGCATTCATAAACCTGAGTATAGTGTGTCATAGGGACTGTGATGTGGCCACCCATGTCTTGTATGGCTTTACCATCAAGACAGAATGTTTTGGCAATATCACTTACTGTATACTGCTTGATAATTAATTGATAATGAATAGCTCTCAATTAGCTAATGAACCCCTTTTCATGGACACAGTTAGCCTCATCCCACCAGGAGTACTGCAGGCTTAGTAAGGATCAGGGTTGCCCTGATTACTTTTCTTTTGTTACTACAATTGCATAATTGGCAATTCCACAACTGGGGGTGAAAAGGGGGCACGAAGGGAAATGAAGTGCTAATGGAGGTGTTATGTAGTTCTTATGCACGCCTTATGTAGGACTCTGAATCAGAAGTGTTACCACAGTTTCTGTCTTACATTCACTTTTAGACGGAAGCCTTCTTTACTCGTATGAGACGAGAACGCAAGGTAAATCACTCGTGCAGGCCTGTATTAATTGCGTGGTTGGGGTGGTACTGACTCTACACATCAGATGCTTGCTTTTAAGACAAGAATTAATATTCGTTGAGTTTTTATTGTGTTATGAGAACTTCTTTGAATATTATGATTTAAACCAAACACTAACCCTAGAGATCTTAAATTTTGTCCAAATGTGTCAGCTAAACATAATTCATACTTATCTCTAGGGGGATAGAAATGGCATTCTACTGCATGCATATATGCTGGTAAATTATTGTTAATAAGGGGCTCAAAATAAAACCCAGATTGTGTATTATCTATAAGCAAAATGGCCAGTTTTGCAGTGGAGACGTCATTCTTTATGTTTTTGACCCTATCATCATTTGGTCCGCTGGGTTTTCTCTTCACATGGCTAGAAAAACCTCCCTTTGACTGAGGAACAGCTGAGAAAGAACATGTCTGTTTGGAAGCTGTGGGATTCTGTGGGGAATAGTGCCTATAGGCCCACACCAGTCCGTAAGGTACCTGTGTGCTCTACATATCAGTGTGTATTTTTTTGGTTCATAAAGGACCAGAGATTGCTGTGACATGGCACGGATTATCACTCATAATGGGATTGTAGGGAATGTGATAGCACAGTTTAATGAAATACTAAAGCATTAACTAACACGGTGGTAACCAAGCCTTTTGTCCATATGTGTGAGCATTAGTAGTTGGGCCAAGGCATGGTTTGTGTCAGTAAACATTTTTGATGAGAATGGATTCTGAGAGCTCATATTCTTCCATTTAGTAAAGCGTTAATTTCACCAAGTGGCTGTTTGCTGAGATTCTGCCTCAGCAAGCAGGTCTTTTGGTTTCCATGGTTTTAACAGCATCATACAACATACCAATCTCATTTGCCCGGGGACAGTTAAAGTCAATTTCTTATCTGACAGTCAAGCCCAGTATGTAATTGACGAATGTTATGACTTACAGTCCCCCAGGCTTATTCAGAAGAGGAACTGTGTTGCATGAGTCTAGACTGGCATATTTTTGAGGCAGGTCCCATTATTAACAGCATATACTTGCTTGCCTCCTTTTGCCCCAACCCTGTGCTTCCCTGAAGCTCACTCTGATTGGCATCTCTGAAGCTCCCTTTGATTGGCTTTCCCCTGTGTGACTCTCTGTACTCCTGTCCCTCAGTCTTTCACTGATGAGCAGCTGGAGGATGGCTCCTGGGATCTTATATCCAAAAACTCCAAAAAGCCAACTGGTTCCCGAGCCCTCCCCTCCAACCCTTCTACCCCCTCCGCCCCCTCAGGCCCGCGCTGCCCCTCTTCTCTTCTGCGTGCTCCTGTCCCGCCCCTTGCTCCATCATCTTCTTCATTTTCTTCATCACGTACTCACCACCTTGGCCCTCCATCTCCTTATAGACAGCACGTTCATGCCCCACCCCTCTTGTCTCCTTCTGCCTCTTCTTCCTCCTCCTCCTCCTCTTCCTTTTCATCCACCTCTCACCACTCTTCCTCACATGTCCATCCCCCTGCCACACTCCTCTCTTCACCCTCTTCCTCCCTGTCTTCATCCCGTTCTCGCTACCTCGGCTCCCCCTCTCCCCCGTGTGGGCGTCGCCCGGCCCCTCCCTCTCCCTCCTCCAACATCGTCTCTGAGCCCAGCTCCGCCACCCCAGGCTCCTCCAATAGACACCTGAGCTCCCAGGTACCGTCTACGATCTGTATGATCTGGATGATCTATCCGGTCTGGATGGTCTGTATGATCTACATGATCTATGCCAGTGGTTTCCAACTCTGTTCCTGGAGATCTGCAATCCTATAGGTTTTCACTCCAACCCTAACAAAGCACTCCTCATTCAATGGCTAGAGATCTCATTGAGCTGCTAGTAGATTCAGGTGAGTTGAATTAGGGTTGGAATGAAAACCTACAGGATGGTAGATTTACAGGAACAGAGTTAGAAACCACTAATCTAAATGATCTGTATGATCTATACCAGATTCCCGCTCACCATTCAGAATGGAGGGATAGCGATTTTGCTCAAGAGCATGTTCGCCATGTAGCCAAAGTCTTTGTCAGGATAAAATGAGTTACAAATTAGTGTTTTTTTTAAAATCCAATCCATTATGTCAATTGATAATGTTATTACATAATTTAAGGGTCTATTAACACATTCAACAGGAACTTTGCATACATAATGATAGCACTGTGTGGAAACATGTTGATAAATCTACAGGTCTGTGGCTTCACTTGACGTGAACAGGAACCCTTTCTGTTATGAGACATTTGCTTTTGTGCTACCATACTTTCTGCCTGCTTGTCTGCTTTGCTGTTTTTTCTCTTCTTTTCTTCCTCCCACCGTCTCTTTCTCCCCCTCCCTCTCTCTTTCTTCCTCTCTCCCTCCCTCTTTCCCTTTCTCTCCCCCTCTCTCTTTCTCGCCCTTTCTCGCTATCTCTTTCCCTCTCTCTCCCTCCCTCTCTTTCTCTTCCTCCCCCTCCCTCCTTCCCTCTCTCTCTCTCTCTCTCTCCCTCCTTCTTCCCTCTCTCTCTCTCACTCACTGCCTCCCCTCCTCCTCTGTCACAGCGGTACTCTTTGGTCTATAAAGGGTTCAGCCTGCATCCTGAAGAGATCCTCTTCTGGCAGCTCCCTGCCTTGTTTAAAGGGGATAAGGTAACCGTCACAGCTGGTCCCACCCACCCAGCCAACCCCCCCCCCACCCCCCCCACACACACCCTTACCACTGGTGTTCAGTCCTCCTTTATGCCAGGAGGGTAACCCAATCCCTCAGACGTTACCGCATTTGTACGGAGGCGGCTGATCAGGCTTTGGGCGTCGCCGTGGTAGCTTCTCTTCCCCCCCCACCCCCCACCCCCCCCCTTGCCCTCCTTCACCTCGGGAGCGCGGGGCGTGCAGGAACACGACGAGGGCGGAGTCAGCGGAGGAGACGCCGCCGCGGTTCACATTCCATTCCCGCCGCCGCCGCCGCGTTCCTGCCGGCGCAGTCGAGTGGAAGTAGCGATGGTTTAGCTGCAGCGCTCGTGACTCACCACCTCCGCGACCTGCGGGTCACGACCCCCCCCCCCCCCTTCCCGACCCACAAAATATCTCCTTTTTTTAATCAGTGTGATCATTGGCCCCGTGTGCTTCTAATCCCACTGTCATTCATGGAGCGGGCGCAGATAACACATATGGTCAGGAAACGGTGTTTTCGACAATAAGTGACATAACATTGTGTGTCATGTGTCTGATAAGCTGGTTATTTTGCATGTACACTTCTGATAGTTATGATGCATTATGAAGCGTGTAATAAGGTATTGGTAAAATGTTACCCAAATGGAACGTACTCAGTAATATGAGTCTGAGTGCAGGACTATAGTTTGGGTGAAATTGCATTCAGCCTATAATAATTCAGCCTGTTTTTCTGCCTTTTTTTTTGGTAGGTGGGCTCTTATGGTGGTCGTCTGAGGTACACCCTCGGCTATGTCGCCAGTTCCAGCGGGACACCCATCGATGATGCTGACGTCCAGATAATTGTGAGCGCTGCTTACCAACAATCCGCTTGTACAGCTGGATATTTTACTGAAGCAGTTCAGATGCAGTACCTTGCTCAAGGGTACAATGGCAGCACCCCAGCTGGGATTTGAACCCACAACCTTTGAGCTACAAACCCAACCATAACGCTAACCGTTTCTCTGACGATTATTCTACACTGCTGCCCATAATCACGATGTGACGTTAGTCTCTGATAGCTTCTTTGCTGATTTCACATCACATGAAATGAATTAATTATGGCACACTCCAGCAAGAAATTATTATAAAAATTCCAGTTGTGTGTGATATCAATGTGTATCGTTGTTGTTTCATGCAAGTGGTGCTTTTTGTTGGTTCAGGGCAATGACATCACGCTGGTGGCTCGCCAGCCTTGGCCGAGGACACAGGAAGTGCGAGAGTCCCGCGAGTTTCAGATCGTCTTCAAAGAGGTGAGCCTGCCTTACTGTTCAATCCTCTTGTGTGCACCTGACTCACTAAATGTGACTTTGACAGACATCCAAATCTGCAAGTTGGCAAGAAAGAGGATACTGTATACTAATTTGTGGACGCATTATTTGTAGCAATCCTTCATGGCGGTACTGTGGTAATTCTTTCCAAAAATTGTATTTTGGTGCTATAGCATAATCTTCTGTTGTTACTCCTCTTTAATTTCATTCTCGTGAGACTGTCGGATTTATTATGTGGGTGTACTCGATTTTACTCATGAAGGGCCTGCTTTACTAAGAGCTTTGGCAAAACCTTTTAGCACACACAGAACTAATAACAGAACCAATTATTGGTGCAGAACAAATACCATGACCAATCGTTGGTTTTGTGTGTGCTGAAAGGTTCTGCACGTGCTAATGGTCTTGGTAAATCAGGCCCAAAGTCAGACGTTCCTCTCTCTGTACCCCCCTGCCCCCACCCCCCCTCCGGCCGCGTAGGAGTACTGGCGCCGCCCGGATGGGATGCCCGCCACCCGCGAGCACCTGATGATGGTCCTGGCGGATCTGGACGAGGTCCTGATCCGCGCATCCTACTACACCGACATGCTGTCGTCCAGCATCTCGGGCGTGAGCATGGAGGTGGCCAGGCCCAGCTACAGCGCTGGGACCCAGGCCCTGGAGGTGGAGCAGTGTCACTGCCCTCCCGGGTACCAGGGCCTGTCCTGTCAGGTGAGACCAGAACAAAAACATGACCTAAGAAATGAGGAAGATGATTACTGATTGTGCCCTTGAGTGTTCACTCTATTTACCTGTGGAACTCAGGGACAGTTTGCATGCTCTTTGACCTTTGACCCCTGACCTCTCGTCCTCACCTGCAGGACTGCGCTGCTGGGTACACACGCACAGGGACTGGCCTGTACTTGGGTCACTGTGAGCGCTGCAAGTGCAACGGGCACTCTGCCTCCTGCCACTCAGAAACGGGCATCTGCATGGTACGAGGCCCGCCCTCCGGATCAGCCTCCCCCCCACCCCTACATGGGGACAGACACCATGCTGTCATGCATAACTAATTCTCTTTAAAAACTTCAAGTGACCTTGACTAGTTCCTCTAATAAGTATTATCTGGACTTAATATTCCTTGTCGTTGTCTTTAGACATGTGCTGTAAGTATCCACATACAGATAATATAATTATTTTTAAGTCATCTATAACTAGAAGCTAAATTAAGAAATGAAATGGTTTTAAATTCATAATGTAATGCATACATTTTAACATTCAATTCCCTTCACTTCGATTTGACTGCTACTTGTGTAGGTTGCACTTTTAATGCCATTTTTAGTGGGTTAGCCGTAAAATGAAAGTGGAAGTTTGACACGTATCGCAGGTCTGGTTAAAACTTTCTTCAGGACACCCCTATATTACATAACAGACGAATGCTGCGTAATGCTGCATAATTAAACTCAGGATTGAGATGTGATATTAGAGCAATGCCCTCTTACTGTTTGTTTACGTTTACAGGGCTGTCTCCATAACACCGCGGGTGAGCTGTGTGAACGGTGCGCCCCAGGTTTCTATGGCGATGCCACCACTGGAAGCCCTGAGGACTGCCAGCCCTGTGCCTGTCCGTACGCTGACCCTGACAACCAGTGAGTCCAGCATGCGCACATGCACACAGTCGTGCACGTGCACGCATGCACATGCCAGCGGACACGTGCGCATGCATGCACTGTCACGCATGCACATTAATGCAGGCACGCGTGCAAACAGTTATGCTTGCACTCCCTTGCACTTGCATGCACTGTCATACATGCACACACATTGACTCATGCGCGCAAATGCAGTCTCACACACAATCATTCACATTTCCCAGGCATTCACACACAGAAAACACATACTCTTTCAGTCTGCATGCGTGCAGTAAAACCTTGAACCTCTGTATGGGTCTATACTGTACGTGCTGTATATATATATATATATATTTCTACAAAAACCTACAAGAAGAAAAATGTACTTAGGAAAATATCATTGGAACACGTGCCTACTGTATATTAATGTCCTATCTGCCTGTGGCAGGTTTTCCCCCACCTGTGAGGCCCTGGGTGTTGGGGGGTACCAGTGCACCGCCTGCCAGCCCGGGTACACCGGACAGTACTGCGAGCGGTGAGACCTCCCGCCCCTGTCTCCGATCACCACCCCATCTCACACACCTCTGCCCCCCCCCGCTGACAGGTCTTCTCTCTTTCTCTCTCTCTCCTCCCACAGCTGTGCTCCCGGATTCGTGGGAAACCCCCGGGAGAGGGTCAGGTGCCGCCCGTACGAAAACAGTAAGTGTATGAATCGCCTGACGGAGGGATGTGGACGAGGACGGCACAGGGCCACCTAGGAAAAGGGACTCAGTTGGCCTAATATTGGAATTCTTTCATTTTTTTAAACATTTGGCAATGACCCAAACCCCCCAAAAAAAGAGTTATCAGCATTGGTCACTAGTGATGACTCAACAATAATCATCCAGGTTGTTCTTTAATGTAGTTTGCTCTTTGGTAACCAACATGTGACTGATACACAAGCATTTATCAATCTGTGGCCAACATAGGCTGCTGACAGATAGGCTTAAATGTATCAGATGTATTCAGCAGTGTGCTATGTAAAGTTGTGGCAGTGTGCGTGTTGTTCCTGGAGACCTGTCCCGCCACAGCAGTGTGTGTGTGTATAACTTTTGGAGCCCCCTCCCCCTGCCTTGTGCCCGTCCCGTTGCAGGCGCGGAGTCCCTGGTGGTGAGGGTTTACCCCGAAAGGGTGCTGGCATCCCAGGGCAGTCCCGTGACTCTGAGGTGTCAGATGACCTCCTCTCCGCCCCACCATTATCAGTGGTCCCGGGAAGATGGCCGCCCTCTGTCCAGCAGCGTGGAGAGACGCAGCTCTCAGCAAAGTAAGCTGCTCCACAACATGCGGTACGGCGAGTAGCGTGGGTCGCAGACAAGCTCTGCAGCGCGTTACATTCGCTGGTTATTCATCACACAGCGTCCAAAGGCTGTCGTTGTGCGCAAAGTCTTGCTTATGTCAGCATTTTTACAGCAGCAAATTCAGGTGTGGTGCCTCGGTCAATACGATAGCACATAGGTTCCATTCTAACGTTCAAACCTGCAACCCTCCTATAATGAGTCCATTTACCAAAAGCATTGCTCATGCTAACTTCCTTGCCAAAGAGTTCTCATTGTAAATTCACCCTAAGCCCCACTACCCCACCTGTCTTTCAGGTGAGGAGCTGTATTTCTCCAGTGTCCAGCCCAGCGATGCAGGTGTTTATATCTGCACCTGTCGAGACCAGAATGGTACTAACAAGAGTCGGGCCCAGATTGTGGTGACCAGTAAGTTGTTGGTTTTTTTTCAAATACGCATTAAGCTATCTGGCATCTTTGATCAATTTTTTTGACGTCTTTTGAGTTTGAAAATTACAAGTAACATCCACAATGAGTGTTCAATTTCATTTTGATTTTTCATGTTTTTCCAGCTGGTTTGTCCAAACCAATTCAAGTGGTGATTGAGGAACCCAAAGCACAGAGTGTGACTGCTGGCTCAACAGTCAGCTTCATCTGCACAGCCAAGAGCACGGTAATGTCCACTCTGCAAGTGCACGTCATCCAGTCTTGTGGCCGCAGTTCAAGTCACACTGGATAACAGTCACATTGCAAGTCACACTGGCTAACAGTCACAGTGCAAGTCACACTGGCTAACAGTCACAGTTCAAGTCACACTGGCTAACAGTCACAGTGCAAGTCACACTGGCTAACAGTCACAGTTCAAATCACACTGTCTAACGATCATAGTAAAACTAATTCTGCAGGACGATGTGTGTGTGTGTGACATCCTGACCTTGTTGTTTTCTTGCCAGTCACCAGCGTACACCCTGGTCTGGACCCGTCGCAACAACGGCAAGCTGCCCAGCCGTGCCATGGACTTCAACGGCATCCTGACCATCCAGAACATCCAGCCGGACGACGCCGGCATGTACGTGTGCACCGCCTCCAACATGTTCGCCATGGACGAGGGCACCGCCATCCTCTATGTCCCAGGTTTGTGATTGCGTCATCCAGGGCAAGTTTGCCTATTAGTCAGTATATCAAAGGAAGCACAGAACACTAGGATTTTATTCAGACTATAGCAAGCAGTTATGATCTCGGTCACAATAGAAACCCAAACCCCATTTTGCACATCAGGGGATTTTGCACAGGTATAGCCCAGGGTTAAAGTGGACCTCCCTGCTATCTGCAACAGAAGATGCCAGTGCCAGCCTCCTGACCTCATAATGGGTGGAGCGTTCTACGCCTTGTCATTCACTGGCTGATCTGAACCAATCAAAATGTATTGCTCTTCACTACAGAAATGCTTTTGATTGGGCCTCAGTGGAGAATTCTGTTGAGTCTCACCTGTCAGTCTCTGCCTGTCCCCCATCCACAGAAGCCTCTCAGACTCAGATGTTTTACACAGCCTATGAAATGTTTGAAGGACATAGAGCGCGTAAGTCTGCACAGCCCCTTCCTCCTTAGAAGCCCCTCCCCTCTCTCTTGCATGCACCAATCACCTCTCGCTCTTCACTTCAGCTCCTCCATCTTAACAAGGGTGGAACTTTCAGCTTGGGTTCCAAGGGGTTGTGTTTCTCATGCACAGTATAAATCCACGCAGCAAATTCTGAATCGATTCCGAATTAAGAAAACATAACACCTCCCGTTTCATCAGTGCGTTAATCACTGTTAGTATCCTTCCAGTTCAGATTTAAAATGTCAATTTTTCTTTTTTTTTGTCAAACGTCATTCGGTCACCAAAATGTGAACACATTGTTCTGGAGCATGCCTGTGTGGTGCATTGAACGTGTGTTGGTCTCGTAACAGCAGTTTACACACAGTGTCTACACGGTGGTTTCTGATTGTATACTGTGCATGAGCAATACTGGGTAGGAGTAAGAGGAGGACCCCCTAACCCCCACGTATGTACCCCACCACCAGCTCACATTTTTTGCCAAGTCTTCTCTGGCCTTTCCCTTTGAGTTCATTGCTTTGGATAATCCATTGGGCTTCAAACATCATGCTGTGCTGTTTCTGTGTGCTGTCATGACTCACACAGCAGGGGTGTCAGACTCCGCTCATGGAGGGTGTGCCGTCTTTTTGCTCAAACCTTTTGCTCCTGTCTAATTGGTCCAGGTAGTATTTGCTATGGGACGTATGCTCAGGGTTAAAATCTCATTTAATGAAAACATCCCAAAATTAGGTCATTAAAATAAAGAAATTCTGGTTTAAAAAATGTTGAACAATGCATGCACACTTACTCCAGGAAGTGATGTCAACACCCCTGTTTTTCATCATCATCTTTATATGCACTGAGATTGTGTGTCGAGTCTTAAGCAGCAGTAGACTGGGACATCCCATAATATCTGCATCCTTCCTATCCATGTACCTAGGAAACCTTACAGGGCTCTTACAGGCCAAAGTATACAGTAGGTGTAGGGCAATCGCCATGGACTCTCATTGGAGACTTCTGTGTGTTTGATCTGTGTGTTTGGTATGTTGCCCCTGCATTGAAACACCATGAAGGCGACTTAACCATATTTATGGAAGATAGTCATGTTTCCCACTACTCCCATTATCAGTTTCCTCTGCTCTTCTTCACTTTTGAATGTGATGGCCACAGAAGATATATTTGTGTTAGTCATTACACTTACTGTTGATGTGTAAATATTCAGCCTTTGAATGTCCTTCAGGTAAGTGTTTCTCCTTTGGCACTTAATTGAGAAACTGTGGTACAAGCTGGCAGTGATGTATAGCATTAGATTTTTCCTCAGTGAATCGTTCTCAAATTTTCCAAGCAAAATTGAAATGTTTTGATACTATTCATCAATATCAAGGGCAGTTGCATTTTTTTCAATTTCATGATAAATTGCATGGCAAATATTAAGTAGGTCATTTTTTTCAAGGGGAAGTGTTTTTTTTAATGTTTGGAGCACACACCAAGTCGATGTCTGTTGCAAACCTTTGAGAATCAAACCAAGCTCCCCTTTCACCATTTTAATTGTGAAATAAATTTCTTCATACAAGATATCCAGCAAATGCTCCATTTCAGGAAACCCACCATCCTAATGAATTGCATTAAGTAATAAATTTTAAATTCAGCTCACAAAGCTTCTCACGTGTGCATGCGTGCTGGTGCGACGTTCCGTTTTGCTGGAGAGGTGCTGATGTGCTCTTCCTTTCCTGCTGCAGCTGCGGGGGGGTCCCAGCCCGTGGCCGCCGTCAGCCCCCCCGTTCTGACCATCCAGCAGGGCCAGCGGGCCGAGTTCCGCTGCACCGCGACCGGGACCCCCACACCCGCCGTGGAGTGGACCGGTAAGGACCGGCCGCAGAGCAATGCAACTGCCAATCCCCCCCCCCCCCCAAAACATCTTTATTTATTGCATTGTTACACATGGGTATCAGGTTCATCATTTTCTTTTTGACTGCTGAATAATAAGGTATATTTATTTTGAAATACATTTTTGGAGCTTATGGAGAATATATTAGAAGCCAGATTTTATTTAGAATTTTAAAAGCTTAATATCTTGTGTGTCAGTAACCTAATAATGATATTTCAAAGAATGCAAAATGATTTAAATGAACTTTCGGAAAAGGTATTTCACAGTTTGATAAATATGATGTGTTACGGTATGTAGAGATGAATAATTTGCCCTTTGCCTCATTGCTGCCCCCGCAGGCGGGCAGGGAAACCGCATCACTCCCAGTGCCATCATCCGGGGAGGGGTCCTGGTCATCCCTGCAGTGGAGCGCTCGGACGAGGCGGAGTACTTCTGCAGGGCGCTGAACACACACGGGGAACACACCGCCCGGGCGGTGCTCTACGTCCACAGTACGTCCCGGAGCAGGGTGTGTGTGTGGTCACTGCTCGTCCTGTCCTCTTAGGGACCTTCTGACTGATCTGTGTGTGTGTCCGTGTGTGTGTGGTGTCTGTGCGTGTATGCGTGTGTGTGTGCGCGTGTGTTTATGTGCGTGTGTGTGCATGTGTGCGTGTGTGTGTGTGCTCCAGGTGCTAGTCTTCCACATGTCCAGGTGAGCCCCCAGCAGGTGGAGGTGCGTGAAGGGGAGACGACGAGGCTGTACTGCCGGGCCGGGGGAACGCCCAGCCCAGACCTCACCTGGAGGAAGAAGGACGGACAGCTCCCCCCTCAGGTGGGCGCCTGCTATTACACCCATTGCACCCCAGTTTGGTTCTAAATCATTTCAAATGAGACTTGCTGGAGCTGGACTCCTACAGTAAAAGAGAAATTCAGAGTCGGCACCTTGCACAGTGGTACCTTAGACTTGTCTAGAGTCTGAGGTACCACTGTCTAGACCTGTAGACTTATTGCAGTTTTATCCTCTGCGCTTAATGATATGAAATAGACACACAACAGCATGCATTAAGTATATTTGAACATTTGTAGGTTTTGACCTTCTGTCTTTTTCTCCCTTGTACTCTTTTTGGCTGGCCCCTCCTATCCTTGGCATTGTGTCCTTGGTTCAGGCCATTCCCTCTCATGGTTTCCCTCAGTTTAAAACCAACAGTCTCGATGTGTTGCCGAGACACATTGGGGAACTGCAGGTCTGTCTGTCTGTCTGTCTGCCTGTCTGCCTGTCTGTCTCCCTTCTTACCGGACTGGACCTCCACTCCCTACAAGCTAATCGCATGAATCCAATCCATTCTTTAACTATGTAACTCCACATCGTTTAATGCACACTTATAACAATATGTTCAGCATAGGCACTGGAATGTGTCCATGAGGGGGAGGGGAGGAGTTATTGTTTCTAGTTCTCTGTGTGCGTATATGTTTGCCTGTCTGTGTGTATGGAGTTTGTAAGTGTGTGGGTGGGTATGTTTTCGAATGCATTATTTGTTTTGTTTTTTTAGCATAGTTTTTATCTTTTTGTTCATGCACTTTTATTTATGAATTTATGAATGTGGTGTATGGCAGGTTCTCAGGTTTTTCCCACGACTGAAGAAGAAAATTGTGTGTAATTTTTTCCTCATTATAGTCAGTAGTGAGGCAGCTTGTGGCAGCTTTTCCCAGAGTGTTTTGGGTCACACAGTGTGGCTACACACATATTCAGCCCATATAAGTGAATGATTGGGTTCTGCCATAAAATGATAATGATGCTGAAACCTTACTTTGTTTCTAGTCCGCATCGTCAATATCTTCAATGTTCAATATCAATGTTTTCAACATTCAATAGCAATGTTCCTCTTCTTTCTAATCCCATTCCCAATCCCCTTTCTGCAATAATGATAATTACTGTAATTCTAACAATGTAAAAATGAATTACTTGGAGCTCGGTTTGTCCATGTTAAGGGTAATCATATTGAAATTAATCATATTAATCAGAATTGATATTAATATCAATCAGTATTAACATTCATTAGGAAAGCAATGCTGACATTCATTAGAGCTTAATAAATTGAAAACATTTTTTTGATCATGTGACCAGTGGATGATGATGAAATACTGTCCAGCTGTTATTTATTGCTCTTTCATGAATATTTTACAGTTCATAAAGACAATGAATGTAAGATAATTCCCTAAAACGGATCGTCATCCACATTAAATATCTATTTAGCATTAAATATCCCAAAAAATTCTAAAAATTAGTAAATTATTTTATATTGTATTGAAATCATAAAACCTGTATTCACTAAAACTTTTTCCTTAAATCCTTCAGCTCCTCAAAATGTGCTCTGAGAAAAATATGACTTTTGTTTATATGCTATAGGGGCAAATGTTCCACTTTTATTTATTTAAGGACAAATATTGGTTTAATTTTGATCGTTGTCTCTGGTGGTTATGTGTTGAGGTGGAACTGAAACCTCTTTGTATGACAAGGTGCTCCTGAGCAGCAGGTTGAGGGCTCGCTCACTGTGCTGCTGTTCCACAGGCCCGTATGGAGCGCACCGACATCGGCACCCTGCTCATCCCTAACGCGCGGGCCACGGACTCCGGCACCTACCTGTGCGTGGGCACCAACGCCGCCGGGTCCTCCGAGGCCCGCGTCCAGGTGACCGTGGTCCCAGGTGAGGGGCGTTAACTCGTGGTTTCAGCCAAAAGCATACAATGGGACCCAAAGGCGCATGCGAAGCTTGCACAAACAGCAGTGGGAAACAATGTAGCTGAGGGGCACTCTCGAGATCCTGTTTGTGTCCACAACCTTTTAACACTTACAGGTCATAAAAATCAATAGATCAGCATCTTCCTTTCCTTGTTCCCTTACGCCATCTTTTTTAGCTGTGACCTATAGCTCTGTCTGTTGGTCTGTTGGTCAGTTGGTTGGTTGGTTGGTTGGTCGGTTGGTCCACCCCATATTGAATGATGCTGATATTAAGGTGTGTACCCAGGCAAAGAAAACATTTTATTTAGTGTTTGTTTAATAGAACCTTCTGCACTCTTCTGTTTCCAGGGGATTCCATCTCCTCTGCTATCAGGATCCAGCCTTCCATCGCATCTGTGCAAGTAGGACAGTCGCTGGACCTCAACTGCATTGTCCCCGGAAACCCTCCACCCTCTGTCACCTGGCAACGGGTGGGCAGGCCCCTTTCCTCCAATCACAAGGTGCGTAGACCCAGATTCTCTTTCAGTCTCTGGTGTTGTGATTGGTTTTGGTCTCTGACTGCCATTTTTCCCTGAAGCCAGTTCTCCAGTGTGAATTTGGATGTCAGTAACTGTGGATTAGTACTGAATTGTTGTGTGCTGGACATCATGTCATTTCCTAGATTTCAGTGAAAGAGGTCATTCATATGTTGAGTGTTAGGTGCAGAAAAAGCCTAATTTTATGCCTGATTTCATTGACTGAATTGACTGCATTTGTTCCATTAAATATTTTTTTTAAAAGAATCAGAGTTTTACCTGATGTCGGTTCTTCTCTGGCAGGTTCTGGGGAGCCAGATGCGTATTCTCCAGGCTTCTGAGGATGACTCTGGGGAGTATATCTGCCAGGTGGATGGTGGCCCAGTGCTCAGACAGGCCTCAGTGTCTGTGTCGGTCACGTCCAGCTCCTCTCGTAAGAGCCTCTTCCAATTTTTAACCCTTTTCAGGATTTGAAGGCGTAACTCTGTTAAGACCAGAAATATGTGATTAGAATGCACTTAACTGAACATTCTTAGCTAAGGCTGATGTAACAATCGCTACTAACTGAAAGCAGTGGAGTTCTAGAACACTGACTTAGAATTTTGAAAAAGCCAGTTTGTGTAAAATCCACTTCATTTTCATGAATGTTACTTTAGGCTATAACCCCCAATCACTCTACCCCATCTTTGTTTACCTCTGTAAGACTGTCTGTGAATATTTTAGTTAGTTTTTTTGCTGTTCATTCTCGCTATACGTTTGTGAAGCATTTGAATGAAAATGTAATCTAATAAAAGAAGATGGAGGCCAGAGCTTGGCAGGTAGATTCCTCCCTGCGGTTGATCTCCGGAGCCGCGGGACGGCGTCTGAACGCGTCTGTGTTTCCCCCGCAGGCTCGCCGACCCCCATTGTCTCCATCGAGCCGCACAGCACCTCGGTGCGCCTGGGCGAGTCCGTCAGCCTCCGGTGCCGCGTCCACAGCGGAGCGCAGCCCGTGCGCATCGAGTGGAGGATGTCCAACGGCCAGCCTCTGCAAGGTGGGGCCCAACCGCCACCCGTCGTCTGCCATCTTCATCACCATAGTCATCGTCGTTATCTCCATCCAACGTCCGCTGCTTCGCCCGTCTTCATCACCATAGTCATCCTCGTTATCTCCGTCCGACGATTCTGCTCATGTCATTTTCACACCACTGTCAGTGTCTCAGTATTCCAGAAGTGTATCAGTGTCAGTTCAGTGCATTACATTACATTTATTTGGCAGACGCGTTTATCCAGTGCGGCAGGAGCCCATGAACAGCATATTGTGTTCAGTGCTCTCACCGAGCTGCTGTTAGGGGAAGTGACCCCCCTCTCTCCCCTGAATGCTCAGTGGAATAGGTTCTGCTGTTTTTCTGTGTGGCAGATAATGTGAAAATTGGTCCGGATGGTTCTGTCATCACCGTCGTCAGGAGTCGCCCCAGTAACCAGGGTACCTACCGGTGTTCCGCCAGCAACCTGTTTGGGATAACTCAGAGCCTGGCCTCGCTCATTGTAAAAGGTACAGATAAACCCAGGCTGCCCATCACTGTGGTTTGAGACATATTCGTTTTGACAACAACATTAAAGACCTAGTAAATTATCACACTTGTTGTAATAACTGTGATACTATTGGACACCACTGTGGTTGTGTTGACTGTGGTGTCTCAGTTACTTAGAACCTCATTATCTTACGCTTTTAAAAAAAAAACCCCGCCCACAGAGCCGCCCAGAGTTACCGTCACACCCAAGGGGGTGGTGGTGGTGAAGGCGGGCGAGCCAATCAACCTCGAATGCAAGGCGACAGGTGAGCCACGCCCATCCGTGAGCTGGCACAGACTCGACGCCGCCCGCAAAACAGTACTGAACAGTCCCGTGCCCATGGAATCCAATGCTGTAATGCAGGTAATTAGATTAACTTAAATATTACATTACATTACATAACAGGCATTTAGCAGACGCTCTAATCCAGAGCGACTTACACAACTTTTACATAGTATTTACATTGCATCCATTTATACAGCTGGATCTATACTGAAGCAATGCAGGTTAAGTACCTTGCTCAAGGGTACAACGGCAGCGTCCTACCTGGGAATCGAACCTGTGACCTTTAGGTTACAAGACCAGTTCCTTACCCATTATGCTACACTGCCACCCAAATAAATTAATGTCATTTAATTAGCCCTTGTGTTTAAGTGACAGATCCATTCTTCTTACATTAACAAGTAAGTGTACTCACAACAGTGTGAAAATTGTCTTGCCGCCATTTATTTAATTAATTTATTTATCTGAACCTTGTATGCAGAGCAGGTTTTAAGGCCATGACGAAATGTGTATCACGGGAGATCAAAAGGACAACAGAAAGAATCAAAAGAACTTTCATGTTAACACAGACCTAAAAATCACTACGTGGTGTAACCACTCCCTTTTTCCTGTAGGTGCTCGCTGCCCGCCCCGAGGATTCTGGGACTTACAGCTGCACGGCGCAGAACAGCGAGGGCTCTGCGGAGGTGAAGGTGGAGGTGATGGTTCGGGGGGGGGCCCTGGTGCCCTCCGCCCCCCGCGCCTCGGTGCCTGAGCCCTTAATGATGGTAGTCGAGGGGCAGACTGTCACTCTTCGCTGCGATGGCCACGGTACCTTAACCCTCACGACTCTTTACAGAAACTAAACTAAACATGCAGTTGCACTTCTAGGAGTGATTTTATTAATTTAACTTTTTTTGGTCTGTGAATTGTGTGCATTCAGTCGACATTTTTCCTTAACTTTAACTTCAAGTACTTGTTTTTTTCCTCAGAGACATACTGTAGTTTCGAGAGGTCATTTCTGAACTTACTAAACAGTGACCACAAAGAAAACAATACATTTTTACTTTTCACTATGAGTTAAACAAAGTTTGATTGAATACAAGCCAGTATGGTATTTGAATACCATTCCAATACAACTTATCTTCTTTCTTTCATTCTATTTTTTTTTTTTTTTTTTTTTTGCATCTCAGCCATCAAGGGAGTTGGCACATGATCCACAGTTCAGAGATCAATTTGTTGTTATTAAAAATTTGTAGGAAGACCATCTGCCCTCTACCTCAAGCTCTGTGGTCATGTATAGACACTACACCATGCAACATCTCCTTCTTTCTGGGTTCCAGGTCATCCCACCCCGACCATCACGTGGTCGAAGCTGCGAGCCCCGCTCCCCTGGAAGCACAAAGTGATCAACGACAGCCTGGTCCTGCCCGTCGTCGGGCGCCAGGACTCCGGCCAATACATCTGCAACGCCACCAATAGCATGGGCACCGCCGAGGTCACCGTTATGCTGGACGTGGAGAGTGAGTTTCACCGATTCATGGCCTGTGAACTTTCCAAAAATGGCCTTCATGATTTTTAAGCAACATTTTCTGCTAGAGTGTTTGAATATGGCTAAAGAAAAAGAAATTTTGTAGTGGTCATGTTTCGTATGTGAGCTCAACATGGCTGCCGGCTGCTGGCTCAGCTTTAGTGTATGTGGTGTTGATTTTGGGGTGATTTTTGGATTGTGACCCCACCCCCTCCCCTTTGACCCAGCCCCGCCATACGCCACATGCCTGCCGGACGACCTGTCGGTGCGGGTGGGGGAGGTGATTCGGCTGCAGTGCCTGGCCCACGGGACACCGCCCCTGCGGTTTGAGTGGTCCAAGGTGGACGGCAGCGTCCCCACCAGGGCACAGGTACAGGCCGGGGACCTCCAAATCAACCTGGCCACGGAGGCGGATGCCGGCACCTACCGGTGCAAGGTCACCAACAACGTGGGCTCCAGCGAAGCCCGGGCTAAAGTCTCGGTCACGTGTGAGTACAGCTTCTCTCTTTACCTCGCTGGCTTTACTGCCTGCTTTTCCTCTGTGTGATCCAGGAGGGGAATATAGTATTTTCATTTCTAACTAAGCTTGATAATTATTCAAATAAAAAGACTGTTTTTTTCTGAAGATTTAACGTGTGTCCATGTGCCAAGAGAAAAATAATAATAATTGTTGGTTTGACCAAAGCAATTGTTCATATATATATACTGTAAATAACAGCCTCTGCAAGTGTGACCTCTCTGTGTCGCGTGGTCCCTGTTTAAGTGTCAGGTGACTTGTTTCCATGGTTACCCCTACAGCCCCCCTGGCAGTGCGCGTGTCCCCCCAGGTGGAGGTGAAGACGCCGGGCGGCTCCGTGGAGTTCACTTGCTCGGCTAACGGCGGCGAGCGGACCTCCGTCGTGTGGCTGAAGGAGGGCGGGGACTTGCCCCCGAACCACCGCGTGGTGGACGGGGTGCTGAGGTGAGCCTGCCCCGGCCCCGTCGTCCCGTTTAGGGCTGCCCCTGACCCCCGTGCAGGTCCCCTGATTCTGACCGCCGCTCGCCGCGGTGACGCCCGCCCGTCTGATGATTTTACGATGGGGTTCCGCAGGATGGAGAGTCTGGAGCAGAGCGACGCGGGATTCTACATCTGCCGCGCCACCAGCGAGTTTGGGCAGGCCCAGGACACCGCCAAGCTCACCATCCAAGGTCCGTCCGTCTCTGCTGATCACAAAGTGTTGATTTAAGTTTTACTTTCCACATGTTGAGTATCAAATTTGAGATCATGTACTACAGGTTATACTTAATTTGAGTAACAATATTATTTCCATTATATGATGAGCATAAATGATGAAAATGGTTAATACAATTAAACAATGCAGTGACATTCTGATCATATGTAAAGATTGTACTGTTGCCTAGGGCCCATGGCACTCTTGTTTCTCACCCAGCCTTGCCCAAGGTGATGATCAACATCCGCACCTCGGTGCAAACGGTGATGCTGGGTAACTCCGTGGAGTTTGACTGCCAGGCCATCGGGGACCCCAAGCCCACCGTGAGGTGGAGCAGGGTGGGGGGGTCGCTGCCCGCCCACGCGGTGGTGCTGGGGGGCATGCTGAAGATCGAGCAGGTGAAGGACATCGACGCGGGCCAATACCGCTGCACCGCCACCAACAACGTGGGCTCTGTGCAGTCCCAGGTGCTCCTTCACGTCCAGTGTGAGTATCTGAGCCTTCACAGGCAGAGCAGCTAGATGAATACTGCCTTTGGAAAATGATCCGTAGGTTAGCCTGATATATCACATGAAATTGGATCTTGACACTCATGGATTCACATGGCAGTATTGCATACAGTAATGGTTAGGCAACTGGGCTTGTAACTCGGAGGTTGCAGGTTCAATTCCGGGATGGGGCACTGCTGTTGAACAAGGTACAGTACTTCATCTGAATAGTTTCAGTTAATAACCAACTATATAAATGGATTGTATGTAAAAGAATATAACAAGTTTTTAGTATGTTTTCAAAAAAGGAGCCCAACAGAAAATGTTTGCCCAGGTGGACTTTACTCACGCAGAGTAAATGTCCTTACCGAAGGTTTGTAGCTGCTTTGCATGTCCAACCACACACTTCCCTGTGAATTTCTGTCTTCTCATATACGGTGCATCCAGGAGCCGTACAGTAGCCTTGCTGACTGATCCCTGTTTGATGGTTGTGTCTCTGCAGCTCTTCCCCAAATCACTGCCCAGCCTGAGGTGAAGGACGTGACTCTGGGGTCTAGTGCGGTCTTCCCTTGCATGGCCACAGGGTATCCTGTCCCAGAGGTCAAATGGTCCAAGGTAGCTCATTAAAAAAATTGATCATAGTTTTGAAGCTGAGTTAGATACACAGCACATGTTAAATGATAATTGTGACTGAATTCTTATGAAGAATTTAATTGAGTTGAAGAGTTAATGAAGGTTATTAAATTTATGATTTTAAGGACTACACCAATATGTCCTTTAAGACCTTTAAGTTTGGGTGGCAACATATGATCGGTGAAATATTGTATCCTGTATATGTATATTTCTTATACAAAATTTTGATTTCAATCACAGAGTTGCACTGTAGCAGGTCACATACAGCAGTTCTGTTCGGAGGTCTGTGTCAGGAGAGATTTATACCCACAATGCACCATTCCGGAGTCCAGTCGCTGCAGCTCCACCCTTCCTCGTGAACGTTTGTATGTTTTTTTTTTCTCACAGAAGGATGAAGAGCTGCCATCCAAAGCCGTGGAGGAGGCCAATGTCCTGACCATCCCAAACGCGACGGCCGAGGACTCTGGAGCGTACGTGTGCACTGCTTCCAACAAACAGGGGAAAGTCCAGGCCTTCTCTACGCTCAGAGTGCACGGTAGGGCCCGGGTGTGCCCGGAAATGTGACTGCGTTTCACATTAAAGCATTTTTATTTTGTCATTTTTTCTGCAAAAATAATGATCCCATGTATATATTCCGCTATCTGCATTTGCAAATTATCTGCAATTCACCTTTTTTTTTTTAAGTATAAAATGAGTTATGAACAATATTCATGTGTAAGAGAACTACTTTCTGAGGATTTTCTTGTTTCATGTGTCTATTATTTTATCAATCACAACAATAAAGAAAATCTTGAAATTTCAAAATGTTGAGTTAGCAAACATGGAAGCCACATATTTACCTGCACTTAAACCCTTAAAATATCATCATACATATTGTAATATTAAGACAAAAGGCAGCCTAAACCAGTTAAATAGCCCATAATGATAAATATTTTGTTAATTCTGTAATTATTTATTGCCGTTTCTCTATTGTGGTTTCATCAGGATACCGCCTGTTTATGTCACCTTAACCGTATTTCTATATGCACATCTGCGGTCACTTTCAGAGCGAGTGGTGCCTTACTTCACCCAGACCCCTCTCTCCTACCTCACGCTGCCCACCATTAAGAATTCTTACAAGGCATTCAACGTCAAAATCAGCTTCCGGCCCGACACCACCGATGGTGAGTCCCGATTCACCCTCTGTGCTGTCTGTCTTTCTTAAATCAGACCTGCATTCGTCAGTTAGCCCGGCATTGCTGTTTAAATGTTCATATCGTGCAGAAAACTTTTATTTAAATCGTATGTATTCGGTCTGTTAGTCATTGTGTTTCTTTCATGTTTAGCTTTTCTTCACACCTCTCTTTCTTTCTCTCACCCTTTTGGTGTGAAGGTCTGATGTTGTTTGGCGGTGAGTCTGAGTGAGCTCATTTCTAACTGATTCAGGTGTTGCTTTTCCCAGTGCACCATTATCAGTTTCAACCCTAGATTAATTTTGACAATCGCTGTGTATTCAATTTCTTAACACGAGCAAGGTTACATCAGCAAAATAAAGGTGTGTACATAGTTTTTCCAAATTTGTAAGCATGAAAATATTAAATTTGCTTTTGATACCACCCCACTCTCAGTCTATTTCTTTGAACAAAAAAGAAGTCTGTTATATCAATACTCCAAAGGTTACTCATTGGTTGTGCAGTGTGAATTAATGAATTGCACGGATACATAACTAATAGCAGATAGGACATACCCATAATCAAATTGCATGGTATGCCACTATAATGGTTGATTAGGGACAAATATCCGTACTGCACATACCCATGGCATGCAGCCTGTGTGATGGACAGCCGTGTACAGTAGTCATGGTAACCCCAGAAGCCCTTCGATTGGCCGGTAGCAGCTAAATTGGTTTGCATAGCCTCGGCTTGAGCAGCATGCCGCCTCCCACTGAATACAGACGGCTTTCCCTATTGGTTGGAAAATGAGGGTGTGTCCACTTGGACACCAAAGTGGCTATTTGATCTTTTTCCACTTTATGGTATGTTCCTTAATTTCATGGTAATTGAAGCAAATGTTGGTTACTTAATTACAGAAAATTTATAAATACCTGTAATGATGTACGGTGTCAGTAAGGGACAAAAGTAGCACATCCTAATTAAAATGGAGGTCAGGCTACAGTGTGGTGCTTTAGCTGCTGCTCCCTGCTAACACCACATCCTGTTTCTCCCCAAGGCATGATGGTCTACAATGGGCAGAGGAAGACCACGGGCGCTGACTTCATCTCGCTGGGGCTTGTGGGAGGTCGTCCAGAGTTCAGGTGCAGCCTGTTTAACACTCAAAGACCAAGAGGAATGGGTGTGCTGGAGAATACAAGCAACATTTTATTTCTTTAGTTTACATATCTTTTGATATTATGATTTTTAGTTTTTATGTCATTACTAACAATGGAATACTGTGTGAATGGAAAGCTACCAATTGAAAATCCCTTCAGGGACTAGTGATGCAAATGAGCTACTTAGATAAACTGTTAAATAAATTTACGAAACTGAACTCTCTCTCTCCATAGCAAATTTCTATTTTTGTTCAGTTTTTTGATGAAGTTGATCATTGAATAAATTATGTCTTTACACAATCAACACTTTCTCAATGCAGCACTGAACTTTTAATTAAATTAATGTTTTGATTTAATCTTTTTAAACACCTGCACCGAAATTAAATAGCTCCAGACTATTTTAAGTGAGATCGCTTTTTGGGAAATTAACACTGGTACTTTGGCTTATGTGGTTTTACTATGTATTCTTTGCTCTGTGCCTTTTGGAACTATTGCTGTGCATACAGAAGTGCTTTGTACTTCCCCCTGACCTCTGACCTCTGTGCTCTTCTTCTGGCCGCAGGTTCGACGTCGGCTCGGGCATGGCCACCATTCGCTACCCCACCCCCATCAAGCTGGGGGAGTTCCACACGGTGGAGATCTACCGCAACCAGACCCAGGGCTCCATGGTGGTGGACGGGGGGCCCCCTGTGAACGGCAGCTCACAGGTGAGTCTGGAGGCCCCTGACAGGGTCTGCTCATCCTGCCAGGCTAGCCTGCTGCTTTGTGCTCAGGGTTGGGTGTAAGCAAGCATCCATGTTTTTTTTTTGTTTGTTTTTTTTTAATCTTTAGAAAAACCTAGCAAAATTTTCAGTTCTGCCACTGCTGTACTCGTGGTATTGCATACTGTATGCACTGTATGTAGTAGATTTGATAACTGTTAAAGTATAAATTCAAATTCCTGGTCTAATTATGAAATGATTGTAGTGGGAAGCACCTCATTATTATTGGTGTTTCTATCTTGTTTTATTTATCTTATATTTTATGTCATATTTTTCTCTGTCAGAAGATTTGTTTGTGGTCAATTTTGTGAAATAATTGAAATAAAA